>NW_017135011.1:5318-7061 GCF_001652005.2 Ceratina calcarata | reverse complement strand
GAAGTAATTTTGACTGGTTTTGGGCAAATGTACAAATAATAATGCATAAATTATTTTTTTTCCCAAGTGAAGTAAAATTTTTTTCATCGTTAACATTTACTAATAACTTGTTATATGACTGTAAATAATATAAAAAATATTAAAAATTAATTTTAGACAAATTTCTTTACACTTTTATTCTTTCACAATGCAGTCATTTTTACTGCTTTGGGCAATATAGGTATATACTAAGTTTCAGTCTTTCTAGTGTTAAACGAGAGAATATTCAGGTACCTTTTTCAAAAGACAAAAGTTATTGTCTACTCCAGCGCGTTAAAGTTGAACCAGTTTTTCATTCTCCTTCATTCCGCTAATGCATAAAGTTTCTTGGCAACAGTCGTAATCTAATTTCGAATACTCGTCCGACTCTCCGATACGTAATTAACATTTTCAAGTGTCTCGAGACCGACGAACAGTACGACACATCGGCAGATATGCATGGTACGTGTCGATCGCCACCGGGAACGGGGTAAGTAAGGGAAAACGAGACGCGGAGTCGTTACCACGACGATCCTCTCGAAACGTTCATGCGCGTATTTTCAGTCGTCACTCGACCCTTTCCGCTGTCTGGCTAATGCAATTTTAACGAGCCACGAAGTCGGTCATATCGTGTGACTTCGACGCTTGACGGCTCGTACCGTTACACGATGTTGGCCCCCTTGAAATAACGGGACGACTATAACGCGACGCGATCTACTCTAGGACAGTTGCACCCGATCGATTCTTTCACCCGCTTCCGCTCGGGGAAATCGACACCTTTCGTTACCGAGACGGGCAAACCGCGAGGGTCAGCTTCGTTTCGCACAGACTTACTTTATACTTTCCAATCAAAGAGACCGTAATAACTCATCCAGTGCACTTGGGAAAAAGATTCCCAACTCGATTCTGCTAGCTTTCTCGAAAATGATAATAAACCTATTTTTTCAATGTTCGATCTGGGATTTACATGATCTTTATTACAAAGCATAGATAAGAGAAATACAGATTTCTTTTTTACATTTGGAGTCTATAATAGTTCACATTAGATAGAATTATGTACATTACATGAGTTAGATTTTGCTGGCTTTGATTATAAGATAAGAATGAGTTATGTTCGTATGATGAATTCTTTCGATCTTCTAACAGGATTTATATATTTCATGCTATTTTTGCATTTATCATCCCACATGGTCAGCGTAGTAATTATGCAATTCGATGTGCACTTGAATTATTACTAAACCATTTGGAACGCAGTCGTGCAGGTCGTTGAAAATTGTTGTCACGAGATTGTAACGCGAGGCTCGACACTTGAGTCGTTATCGGGCTTTTCCGAGCATATTTTCTGGGGCTGGGAGTGGAACTCGAACGTGTCGACGAGCACTCGAAGTTGAAGCGGCCGATTTTCACGATCCGGATGATCCGTGGGAAATGTGACGGACGCGGATGCTCCCAGCACTCCGGATCGGGCTAACGGTGATCCTGTTCCTCCTCTCTCTCTATTTCTCTGACACGCCTATATATCGTTCCATAGGGACTACTATTTTTATGCAAAATAAATTGTGTTTAGTAGCAATCTAAAAGTGATTTAACACTAAAACTACCAGGAGGGGTCAAAGTGACTTGTTTCTCAAATTAATAAATCATTTAAGAAGAGACATAGCAATTTTTACGTTTTTATGAGTGAATACTGGATAATAAACTGATGATCATAATAATAATTTAATA
>NW_017135011.1:2479-3322 GCF_001652005.2 Ceratina calcarata | reverse complement strand
ATTTTAAAAATTAGTACTTTAACTTCATTACCTAAATCTGTCTTTATAATGTGCTCAAACTGATCGACAGCGTCGTCAACTTGCATGAGTGTAACCGCGTTCCACGAATCCTTAGTTGATGAAATTCCGTTGTTTATATGCAATTACTGCGACTACGTTTGCCTAGGCAACTATCGACGTCAGGCTATTTTCTTAATGACTCAAAGGCTCTGCTCCTTGGTAATGATCAGGAGTAAACGACGCTGTATAAATGCAATTTGCACAAGGCGTTTAAACATCACACTCTATGTGTATCAAAATACTTTCATGGTCCTAACATTAATAAAAGCATGAATAGAATCGAAGCTCGTGTTGTGTCGAGGCATCAATCGATACCATGAATATTTTATTTCTCGTGGTACACGTATAGCAAAATATTTTTCTGCCACTATTATACTTGTACGAAAACGAACAGTATCTAAAGACGTAATATCTTCGATGCTATAAACATTTTATTTCTGTAGTATAAGTGTAGTAAAATATTTTCATGTCATAGTTATAAAAGAATGAAGAGAGTGAGTTCTCAGATCTTGTTGTATCGAGGCATGTAATCGATACCGTAAACGTTTTATTTCCCGTAGTATACGTGTAGCAAAATATTTTTCTGTCACTATTATATGTGTACAAAAATGAATACTATCTCTTCGATACCATAAACATTTTATTTCTCGTAGTATAAGTGTAGTAAAATATTTTTTTTGTCACTATTATACACGGTGTCCAAGGAAAAGTATTTGGAATATTGTTGGGGTAGATATTAGGTGATTAAAATATATAATCAGAAGTTTATTTATTAAATAACAA
>NW_017135011.1:0-1391 GCF_001652005.2 Ceratina calcarata | reverse complement strand
AATAAAATTCTTCTCTTGTGAATATAAACGCGCACGACGATAATAAATAATTAACGATAAATTAAACCACTGAATTTCGAGTATAAAAGTGCAAATCTCAACAATATTAACACATTATTATTTTAATTTTTCGATGTTACGTCGATCTTTAAATGCAATTTAAGAAATCTTATATTAAATTCCTCGAAATTGAGAATAAAACGATAAAATGTGAAAACAGACTTGGCGACACGTACTAAAATTTCATATTGTTCGAATCGAAAGGAGAATTGATATGATAAAGACTTGAAGACTCTCGCGCGATCCTTTGATTGTATTCGAGTCGATAAAAAATTTTTTCTTTTGGGTATAAAATGATTTGAAGTACCCCTAAAGTTCTTCTCTAATATAGCCGAAATCGTCTCGAGTTGCTGATTCGCCCGAGCGCAAAAGGCCTCGAGTGCAAAGGGTTAAAGTACTTCTCTGCCACTATTGTATCTACACAAGAATGATGAATATTGAAGCTTGTGGGATCTCGTATCTCGTATTATTTCGCATAAAAGTCTGCACTCTTAGTAGCAACGACTAGGCTAATCACACGATCTTCCTTCTATTAACGCGTTCAATCGCCCGCGATCCTCGGAGGTATTCGAAACAGCGGATAACGTGACGAGATTTTCAATTGCGCGCGAGACACTTTTATGACTGCCTTGATATTGCGCGGAGATGAAGGATGGAACCGAGTCTCCGAAGGGGAATCACCGTTGGAAAGATGGATCACCACCGAGGCCGACCCGTGAATCGTCAAGTGCGCGATCCCCGGGGAATTTTTATCGGAGCTCTCGGGGTAAGTTAGAAAACCATTTAGGAGTTCCGAGAGCTTTTATGGACGATGTTTATCGAGCGCGTGAAACGAGATGGAATATGTTCGAATCAATTTCACCCCTGGCTTAATTTTTGTTTACTAGATCGCGTAAGCACGGAACGAAATGAGCGAGCGGACGAACCTCGTGGCACGGAATCGGAATGAAAGCGTCCCGTTTCGAATACGGGTTTCAGCTAAGGCACAAAAGAACGCGCTGACCAAGTTCCATCCGCGCTTTTTAACTACAATGTACGAACACAAAAAGGGTGGCTCAAGGAAGACAACTGCATTGAATGCGCTCGGCTGGCACGCGCTCGATAGATCAATTCTCTCATTGTCAGCGGCCTGGAAATACACCCGGCCGAAATTCAAGCCCCGCGGGCAGAGGCTATAAGCGAAAATAATACGCGAGTCGGCTAAAAAAAGGAAAGCGAGAGTGCAGCCAGCGACGGAGATACGCGGATATACGCAGCGTTCTGTAGTTCCATTACACTTTCCACATTTTCCGATGTTACATGCATTCTGCCTAGCCGCGCCGAAATTTTCC
>NW_017135010.1:0-424 GCF_001652005.2 Ceratina calcarata | reverse complement strand
GAAGAAAATATTTTGTGAAACTTTCGCTAACAAAGGATGGTCCCCAATAAGATACGCCTTGACATTCAGATATCAAACAGGAAATTTGGTAGATTATGTAATAAAAAAAGAGAAATTACTATTAGAGGTTAGAAAGACAATGGATACTGGCACGCTAATTGATCTAATAGCTGTTGGATTACCAAATTTTATCGCCGATAAAATAGATAGGGAGATTGTGCAAACAACAGAAGAATTATGCAATGAGGTAGGCAGATTTGAACACTGTGTGTACAAGAAGAGTACAAATATAAGAAATACCAAAGATGAAGCCCAAAGGAGAATACCATGCAAAATATGCAAAGATAAAGGTAAAGGAAGCAGATTTCACACGGAAGATAAATGCTGGTTCAATGAGGAAAGAAAAAGGTTAGAAAACGCCTCA
>NW_017135009.1:0-424 GCF_001652005.2 Ceratina calcarata | reverse complement strand
GTATACGATATACGTAGCGAAAATATGTGAAAATCTACCGAAAAGCGTAATTATATCACAGTTTGCAGATGACATTGCGGTATAATGTAAAAGATCTTCTGTGAAGTCGTCCAAAAGACTACTAGAAAAAGCAATTGCAACGGTACAAATCAACTTATGTAAACTTGGACTTGAACTCTCACCTCATAAAACAGTATTCATCCACTTTAACAAGCATAACATTCAACCGGGACAAACAGAAATAAAAGTAAACAACATCATAGTCAAGTCTAGCAAATCGGCCCGATTCCTGGGCATTGTCTTTGGCTTCAGATTTTCGTTTAACGATCAAATTGACATAATTCGGAAAAAATGTTTTAAAGCTCTAATCATAATCAAGTTTCTGAGAGGAACATGGTGGGGTACAAGCCCCACTACATTAATT
>NW_017135008.1:0-424 GCF_001652005.2 Ceratina calcarata | reverse complement strand
CCTATATGACGACTGAGACAAGTTTATTTTATTTGCAAATAAAAAAACTGATATCTTCAAGAAATTCTGGAAAAATGTTTATCGATTCTTACAATACAACGAAGATTGGCATTGTCGCCTAGAATTTTATGAGTTCCTTACATCCTATAAGCGTGTTTACAGTAAGTGTTTGTACAAACGCTACGTTACCGTGATGCGGTGGCGTTCAGCTTTACGAGGCTAAACCTCGTAAGCGGTTACGATCATGTACCGCGTAGGATCAAAAGCTGATATACGTATAGGAATCTAGTAATACAAGATGCTATCTTACCAAAATAATACAATGGAATATCGTTCCAATATGATTTTCTGTCAACTCAACATCTGTTACATCCTGCAGAAAAATGTATAACGTCGCCAACTTAATAATTTTGAATTTCTAATT
>NW_017135007.1:0-424 GCF_001652005.2 Ceratina calcarata | reverse complement strand
CAATAAGCATGATTCGAAAAACAGCAATCCTATCTATGATACTAGGTTTTATACCACAATACGTATTACGTAATTATTCCCAGTAATTGATCCGTGTGAATGTAGCTAGTGCCACAGAAACTTAGATCATAGATAGGAATACCGTTTTTCATATCGTCCTTGGGAGATTGGAATAGAATCGTTGCACTATGATGTACACCAAATGCACGTTCGATAGCAAGGTGTAACGCCTGTAAGGGGAATAAGGGGAATAAGTCAGTATCGGGACGACATTTGAAAGTCCATACCCAACAATTTTCCTTACAAGATTTCAAGATTCGTCAAAGAGCAACAATTGTTCACGTGTAACATAAATCATTATTCCTTCCCTAATTATTTTATTTATTTAAAATTATAAATTTTGAAATAGAAGTTAATTCTGTAT
>NW_017135006.1:0-424 GCF_001652005.2 Ceratina calcarata | reverse complement strand
AATATAGTAGATTTGCGAGCGCCAACGGGTGAGACCCACGAGACCGTCCACCTCCGAGACCTGAAGCGGTATTGGCCCCCGATGCCCAGACCCGATATAACCCCTACTAACCCGGTACGCTGTTCACATTACAGTAATGGATCCAACGAAGCGAAGAAACGAACGAACGAGAGTGACGGTGCCAGCGGCCCGGCCACCACGGGCCGAGTTGGCAACACCGACCCCTCCGCCGAGGCCGGCGCCACCGCCAGAGCAACCGCGCGGCGCCGCGGGAGGGCGCCCCGGCCACCACGGTCGACGCCACAGCGACCACCAACCACGCCAGCAACGCCGCCCCAGTCGCAGCGACCGATCCGCTGCGTACGACTGCCCGACGGGGGCGAGGTCGAGGTCCCCGTCGGTACCAAAAAATGGCGGATGAGGC
>NW_017135005.1:0-424 GCF_001652005.2 Ceratina calcarata | reverse complement strand
GTCACTGACTTCCTCTGCTGATTTTCCAGCATTTTATGATGATTAGATTTCAACTGTTCGTACATATTCTCATCGATATCGGGCCGTTCGGCATTCAGTCCATAATCTATATCGTGTTTACGTTTTTCGGCCAAATATTGAGACTTATGATTTATACCTAATTCTTTACAACTAATACTTACTAATACTTACTAATACTTACTACCACTAGTACTTACTAATACTCTATACCTTACACCTAATTCTTTTGCCACTGTCAAGCGTTTTCTATGTTTTTATAAATATAATATATAATAAACTTTCGGCATTTTATCTATGATGCGTTTCATTGCCTTTTCTATATTCGGATAAAATCCTGCCATTCGTAATTGGGGGACAAGATTTACCTCGCCTTCTTTTGACGTCCCATCACAAAAATACTTCA
>NW_017135004.1:0-424 GCF_001652005.2 Ceratina calcarata | reverse complement strand
ACTCGCGATATCATAGTATCGATCCTGAATTTCCAAAAACTCGTTTAATCTTTCATTTGCCGGGTCAATAATCGCGAGTTCGTCATGTAAATCCTCATATGCGTGAAGTAATTCAGTAACGCGATTCAACCGCATTTTAAGATTGTTATAATCGTACCGATTTGACTCGACGCAATTTGCAAGTTGCGTGACCTGCGTTTTAAGAGACGTACGCTTTTGACTGATCACTTTAATCCGATCCATCGCGAAAGATTATAACAATGTGAAATACTTATCTTCCGATGATGGATACCGTCAGCAGTAGACAGCGGCTGGGCAAAAGCTTCTCCGGGAGACGACGGTGATGGTTTCCTCGAAATTCAAGGAAATCGTCCACGGCCGCACCAATCACGTATAATTACGCACTATTGTGTCTATGTAATAT
>NW_017135003.1:0-424 GCF_001652005.2 Ceratina calcarata | reverse complement strand
GCATTGCCGATGCCGGTCTGAATACGGCGCTCAGACAGAACCCATGACGCTCCACCGCCTGCCGACCAGCCTCACGCTAAGGATCGCATACTGTGAAAGCAAGTACCACGAGTTTGACCTCAACAGAACTGACGATTAATTGCCGGACGCGCGAAGAAGGTTATGGAGTGAATCAGTTGCTACAACTGGTTTAAACTGGTTTAGGCAAGGCCTGTAAGGGTACATTTACTATGGCCTATCATCTCTCGAAGATTGAAATCTTGGACGAATTTAATCAGCAGGATACGCTACCCTCTCTGAATCTTCTCTCACCGAATCTTCTCTCACCAGAAATGAGCATGACTCGCTCCATAAGGTACTCAGCCTGTAGTTATTACAGGATTAAACCGCATCCTTGCCGGCAAACGTTCTTGGAGCGTGGGTC
>NW_017135002.1:0-424 GCF_001652005.2 Ceratina calcarata | reverse complement strand
GGCACCACCACGGCACCTATCGGTGGCTCGGCCGAACCGCCCGTTACAAACTTTTGCGTTTAATATTCGGTACCTCACTATGAATGTGATCACTTTTTCTGTTAAATTTGATTCCTCACTTAGCGCACGTGTCGTTGGCTTGAATTCCTAACGCCCTCTGTCCCCAGGCCAAAACTTATCCTATCAAACTGGACAAGCATAAAGCAGATATTGTCTATGTAATCCATACTTTTCTGCACCCTTCGCCTGTCCCAGTAGTTAAAAATGTTCAATCTGTCTGCAACTAAGCAAAATTCATGAGATTAATATGTGCTTTCATTAATTCGATAAAATGATAACCAACCGTCAGTTATTGACAGTATTTTTACTTAATTAATGTTTTGTATCCTTCTCAAACACATTAGAGACGAATCGACTTATTTTA
>NW_017135001.1:0-424 GCF_001652005.2 Ceratina calcarata | reverse complement strand
TATTTTGGCAAATGAAATTGTTGCTCAGAAACACTTACAGAATCACCTCTCTTCGGCTTTAACACTTTATATGGGACATCCTGTATTCGTCCGGTGGTCGTGAACCAGTTTAATCGATTCCTTCTCTATCGAAACTCATAACGCATTTTTGTACGATGATAAGGAGGCTGGCATTGAATCGGCTACGTGACGTGGGAACATGAAAGTTGGCTCGTGTTTGCGGAAGCCGCCGGGTATTTGTGTCACGTTTGTTTTAATGCGCGGCTTTCGTTTCGTACACATTAAGAAATCCGTCCGTCGCTGGAATTGTTATGCAAATACTTGAGAACGCGAACTGGGACTAACTGCTAACGCGATGAAAACCGTGTTCCACGCGGATTACCAAGCCACATCATCTCAAACCACTTCTGACCAAAATTGTATA
>NW_017135000.1:6630-7759 GCF_001652005.2 Ceratina calcarata | reverse complement strand
ACATGACATTATTCAATGTCAGAGATATTTTGAATGCTTTTAATTCAACACGTAAGATTGACAACGTGAAAGAATCGTAAAAATAGGTTAGCGCATAACATATTTTTTTATATCTTGTTGCAGAATTTGATTGTAATCAATGAAAAAAAAGAAAGTATGAAATTCTGATTGTCGGAATTCATCGGTTCAGAACATTCTGTTCAGTAGATCACAGATATTAAATACGGAAGATATCGAGAAACGTAATTCAAGGTGTACCCTTTTAAGTTTTGCAATGTCAAGTACTAATTAAATTTTCAACGAATGAATTTCTAAACTCAAGAGTATTTTTCTTTCTAGTTATTTCATACGTAGATGTGATCAAAATAAATTTTGAGTGAAAAGAAAAGTGTATATGAATTTTAAACATAATTGTAATAGTGTTTTGAAAAGTTACTTTCTTGTTTGAATCATGTTTCCGAAGTACACTTCTCCACAAAATGATATCCATAGCTTTGACGTGCTTCTTAAAGTCAATAATATACTAATTCTAACTAGAATATCTGGTATTATGAATTTGAAAGTTGATTTGTTATCTAATAACTGTAACCAACTAACAAATTGCTGTCTAAATTTAGTATGTGTATAGGTTACGTGACAGAGTAACACATAGGACAGTATGTATATTTCGGTTTTTGGTTTTGTATGTTGATTTGAATTTGTTAAGATATTAATTTTCTCAATAAACTACATAAAGCTGATTTGAATTTGTTAAGGTATTTATTTTCTCAATAAATACTATTCGAGATAAATCTAAAATTATCAACAAAATTAATTAGTCATCTGATAGATACATTTGCAAAATTTGAACGCATTTTACCGTACCGTTTCTGAGTTATACTTATTTGAAGCTGACTATTTTTCGATATGTTTGCTGTATGTACGTTATTATGTATGCAAAGAAAATGAATAATAATTATTCTTTTTGATTATAACAAATTACGAAATAGCGGTTTACATAATTAAAATATTTAAATTACGAAACAAGTAATTTAAATTACAAGTAAATACTGGACATTTTCTAAGTGAATTAATACCATTTTGAAGGTTTTCTTTATTCATATTTTAGGTAATAATCTAATTCTTTTCC
>NW_017135000.1:0-6194 GCF_001652005.2 Ceratina calcarata | reverse complement strand
AAAAGCAGTCAAAATGACTTCCTTGGGCAATCTAGTGTTAATGGGGGGCCACAAAGTTTAAGAAATTCTAGAGGAGGGCCAGAATTATAGAAAAAATGCACTTTATACTTCTCGACCGTGAAAACGTAATTATAGCGGGCCATATACTATCCATGTCGATGGGCCCTCGGCGGGCCGGATTAAATAATTTCGCGGGCCGGAGTTGGCCCGCGGGCCGTACTTTGCCCACCACTGGTCTACACTGACGACACGACAACGACAGGCTGGGTTTTTTGAGGTGGTGGGGCGGCCGAGCCAGTACCGTAGCCTTCACAACTGCTTTTACACGTTTTTCCCTATACTCTCAGTTGCAAAGGCTACGGTACTGGCTCGGGCGCCCCACCACCTCAAAAAACCCAGCCTGTCGTTGTCGTGTCGTCAGTGTAGACAGACCTTTAATCGTCGAAATTCCATGATAACAGAATCAGCACTTAAGCTGTGTGCGAGCTCTATGAAAATCGCATCGTTAAGTAGGTGAATAAAACTCCATCTTTTTTCTCGTCTACGATCTATTTTTATTTGCATTGGCCCAAAATAATCTACTCCACAATGACTAAAAAGACGAAGCCTAAACGCTAATTTGGCAACTGCCATTTTCGGGTTTGCCGGCTGTGCATTTTACAAATACATACTACATTTCGATACTCAACTTTTTAAACCTTGTCGAAGCCCCACAATCCAAAAGTTTTGTCTCAATTCGTTAATGACCGACTCATGACTCCCGTGATGAAATTCCTCATCATGATATTTAATTAAGAGTTGAGTAAACGCTTCTTTCGCGTCTATAGGGGCTAGCAGGATAAGCATGGTGAATTGGCCCCCACGTCGATTTTTGTTGACAGTATGCCCAAACCTCCTCCTAGTGTGCAAAATGATCCCCTAAAATTTCAAGTTGCTATCTCATCGTTTAAGCGTTATATGAAGGTAAACACCCTTAACTTTACCATTTTTTTTTCTCGGAAACCAATTAAGATATCTGGATGAAAAAAATACTGAAATACGCGTATTGATTTCTCCTATAATACACACAATTTTTTGAAAATTTTACCTCAACTGCAACTGGCTGACAAAAAATAATCTATTTTTTAGGGGTGGGGTTAGCAAACAACCCTTTGAGTGACCACCACCAAAAAATTGTAGAATAATGATCTATTACTTGTCTGTTATGTATAAAATTTTCAAGATTATAGAATTGGTGCAACATAATTTGTTAGATTATGACCTAACGGGGTCCGGAATTTCGAGGAGGAGTGTTTAGAGACAGGGTTTTTAAATAAATAAAAATGAATTCCAATTTGGAATTTAAATCCCAAGTTTATTCTACCGGGCGTGAACGCCCGATAGCCCCAATAGNTATAAGAAGTGTTATTCAATATGTATAAGTAGCTTGATGTATAAGTATACTCTTTTCTTCTTTATTTCTCTCGATAGATATTCCTAGAAAACTCTTAGGTTCTCCAAGATCTTTCATCTCGAATACTTTACTTAAACAATTCTTGATTTCATCTAACTTCTCTAAATCATTACTGGCAATTAGCATATCATCTACATACAGCAGTATAACTGCCATTTTCCCTGATATTCTCCAAGTGAAAAGACAAGGTTCATGTAGATCATTCTCTAATCCAAGCTTCAAAGTCTCTTCCGAAAATTTTTCGTTCCATTTCTTCGGACTAATTTTTAAACCATATAAGGCTCTCTCTAGTTTACACACTTTATTTTGTTTTGTGTAATTATTTACCTCTACACCATCTGGAATTTCCATATAAATCTCTTCCTCTAAAACACCATTTAAAAATGCAGTCTTTACATCTATTTGACAAACAAATAAATCATACTTGTTTATTATCGCAAACAATGATCTAATTACTGGCAATCTAGACACAGGTGCATACGTTTCTTTCAGATCGTATACATTCCTGTCTTTGAAACCTCTTATTACTAATCTCGCTTTGAATCGGGTTGATCCATCAGCCTCTAATTTCTTCTTGAAAACCCATTTTGAATCAATGATGTTGGCTTTCTTCCATCCAACATTACTGTAGGTCTAATTTCCATACTTTGTTTTCCCGCATGGAATTTAATTCGTCTTCAATAGCTCTCTTCCAATGCTCTTTCTCTTTAGTCATCATGGCTTCTTGATAATTTAGTGGATCTCTGTTTATTGATGCTAGTAAACAATATCTCATCTCCGACTCTCCATTTGTTTTTTCCTCTTCATTTGAAAAACGCATGTATCCAGCATAATTTATAAAACTTATGTCTTCTATCGGTACCCCAATAAACATACTCTTAGTTTTGTCATCAGACTCTAATTTTCTCTTAGTTTTACTTCTCGTTATCGGACCTCTATCTTTATTTTGCATACTCTCATTTCGTTGTTTATTTTGCTTTTTCGGTCTTCCTCCCTTCTTAGGCTCTAACGTTTCTTTTTCAGTCTGTTCAGGTTCATCTCCAAACTCTTTCATCCAGTTCCAATCAGTTTCTTCCTTTGACTCTTGTAATTTTTCCTCCCTCTTGTAAACATTTCTATACACAACTTTTTCATTGAATCTAACATGTCGAGACTCAATAAATTTTCGTGTACTCGGATGCCACAATAGATATCCTGTATTTTTATATCCTACTAGCACAGCTCTAATTGCTCTTTCGCCAAACTTAGAAGGTGGCTTTGGCACTTTTACGTAACCAATACATCCAAACCTCTTTATCTGATTGAAATGGCAACTTGCATTTGGTGCAAATTTCTCTAATGGAACTCTAAACTCTATAGTTTTGTGAGGAGTCCTATTGTATGCATGCACTGCAGCATCAACAGCTAGCTCCCACATACTCTTTGGTAAACCTGAGTCAAACATATATGCTCTTACTTTCTCTTGAATTGTTTTGTTAAATCTTTCGGCAACTCCATTGTGTTCAGGAGTATAAGGTGGTGCCAATTCAGTCTCTATCTTCTCTTCTCTTAATATTTCAAGGAACTTCCCACCTGTAAACTCGGTGCCTTGATCTGATCTGATATAGCAAATCTTCTCATCTTTACCCAACAAGTTACGAGCTGACACAATGAATTTTTCCGAAGCATCACCAGCTTCATCCTTAGATTTCACTGAATATGCCTTTGCAAATCTAGAGCAGTCATCCACGAAAACTGCAATAAATCTCTTAAATCCTGGATATGAAGCTGGTTTGATCGGACCCATTGTATCCGTATGAATTATTTGTAAAGGTCTCTCTACTCTCTTTCTCGTTTCTCTAAATGGCAGTTTCTCCATTTTTGCCATTATACAAACTTCACACTCTAGAATGGAGTCATCAAATTTAACGTTCTCTAACATCTTAATAACTTTTTGTAACTTCTTTAAGTACCTCAACGATGCATGGCCTAACCTCACATGCCATAACATTGCCTCATTACATTTCTCAAAATTACTTGGCTTTTTCTCAAATGGATTTGTGATGAACATTTCCTCTATACCCTGAAAAGATTCTAAATCATCTATCTTAATCGTATCTCTAGAAATTGAACTCTCGTCACCATCTGTAATAATAATTCTATTCTCTAAATTTACTTCTTTAGTCTGATTCAAATCAATGAGCTTTTTATTCTCCCTCCCAATCGCACAACTAGCATTCTCTACTTCTTGTATTTCTTCCTCCGAAACTGATAACTCTTTCTCTTTAATGCTGTTATGCGATTGTTCAGAAAGCTCGTTGACAGAAACTATTCTTGCGTTACAAGAATACTTTTCAGACTTTAATTTATCATTACTCTTTAAAACTTCAAAAGTTACAACCCAGTTGGGTTTCTCATATAATCCCTCCAAAACAGTTTTATTTGTCACTCTATTATAAACTCTGAGTAATTTATCATCTAAGTAAATGCTAAAACCTGCATCCGCTAATTTTCTTAGAGATAACAAATTTTCAGAGACATCTTTTGCTGCTATCACATCATTCAACTTGAGAACATCTCCAGTTGTATCTGCTTGCAACAAAAGATTCCCTTTACCATCTATTACAATATCTGCAAATTCATTTTTATTTGCACTCTTTATAACTCCATTCTCGCATTTACTAAACTCACTTAAAATAAAACTTTTATTAACTATGTGATCTGTCGCTCCAGAATCAGCAATAAAGTTAACAATCTCTCTAGGTTCTATTAAACTTCTAACAAATGATGACTTACCTAAATCACTCTTCTGCTTCTTATTGCCTGATGTCTGGTTCAATTTCCCCTTCTCTTTATTTTTGTAGCCCTTCTGTTCCATCTTACTCTTATATTTCGCAACTGATTCATTTTTACTCATGTTATAACTTTTATTAAAGTTATTACCCTTAAATCTCTTATTTTTGTTATTGGTGTTTTCACTGAAACCACTACTAGCTCGAGGACAATCCAGACCTTTATGGAATTTGATGGCTTGACAATTATAACAAAACCATTTTCCACTGTCCTTCAGTTTACAATCTCTCGACCAGTGCCCTGTTCCATTACACCTATAACACCTGCTTCTGGATGCATGCTGACGATCTCTAAATGTTCTTTGAACTCTAATTTCCTCTACATTGTCAGCTTTCTTCTCTGCTTCCAACTGTAAGAGAAAAGATTTGATCTCCTCTAAGCTCATCTCCTTCTTATGAGTCTGCCTATTTATCAAGTCAGCATTTCGAAGTTCAACAACTATCGAAGATACCGCCTGATAAAATGACGATCTTTTCTCCTGTTCAGTTAAAGGCACAGCATCCTCGCAAGCCTCATATTCTCGAATTATTGAATCAAACCGTTCACAGAAATCATTGATCCTTTCACCTTTCTTCATCTTAATTTGATACAGCCTCGTCCTCATTGAAGCATGTGTCACATTTGACTCATTCTTCCTGTATCCTCTTAATTTCTTCAAAATCTCTCTCGGATCAGACTCATTAAAAATCCTCTTGTGATAACTCTCATCTAAATGATTAATGATGATATCTCTAATCAGATTCTTCCGCTTCAATACTTTCATTTCCGAAAGATTCTGCGGACCTTGACTCTGTACATCAATTACATCTAACAAATCATTAGTCATCAAATCTGATCTCAAATAATCTAACCAAAGATCAAAATTTGATTTCTGTGTTAGCTTGTACTCTCTCTTAACATTGATTTTTTAATGAATAAATTCATTCTCAAATCTCTCTAGCCTCTTAACAACATCAACATTCTGATTCGACAATTCATTCTCATCAACATCGATAACTCTAGTTTTACGTGAATCAGTGCTTTCATCTACTCTTCTCTTAGTCGACTCTAAGTTAACCTCTTCAGTTTGAACACGGCTACTACTCAAATTTCTTCTAAAACCAATTGTACTCTTTAACTCTAGACCTCTTAATTTTAATCTCTCTGCCTCTAAATTATTTTGGGAAATCTGAACCATCTTTGACATCATTCCATTGGCTCCCTTCATAACTCGATCCAGCGAAACTAAAGAAGCAGTCAGCTTCTTTTCAGCAGCTTCGCTCCTGGCAGACATTCTCTTACCAATATCCTCAATTCTGTCAACCAGTCTCTCTTGCATATTATACATATTCACGTTTTCAGCGAGTCCTTCAGATTTACTATCACCGTGAACACGTACATTACTTATAATCCTTGGCTTTGCCGAAAGATTACCTTCGTCCTCTTGATTTGCTGTGAAACAGAAACTCAAAAATTTATACCTTTTCGAAGTTCAACAACTATCGAAGATACCGCCTGATAAAATGACGATCTTTTCTCCTGTTCAGTTAAAGGCACAGCATCCTCGCAAGCCTCATATTCTCGAATTATTGAATCAAACCGTTCACAGAAATCATTGATCCTTTCACCTTTCTTCATCTTAATTTGATACAGCCTCGTCCTCATTGAAGCATGTGTCACATTTGACTCATTCTTCCTGTATCCTCTTAATTTCTTCAAAATCTCTCTCGGATCAGACTCATTAAAAATCCTCTTGTGATAACTCTCATCTAAATGATTAATGATGATATCTCTAATCAGATTCTTCCGCTTCAATACTTTCATTTCCGAAAGATTCTGCGGACCTTGACTCTGTACATCAATTACATCTAACAAATCATTAGTCATCAAATCTGATCTCAAATAATCTAACCAAAGATCAAAATTTGAT
>NW_017134999.1:0-424 GCF_001652005.2 Ceratina calcarata | reverse complement strand
CTTTGTCTTTTTTTACGTCGGATGGTCTATTGTCCTTAAGATTATAACGGTTTTTCAAGGAAACTCTGTTTCATTGATTCTTTATGCCAGTCCTACGGAACATATTCTTTGTAACTAACGAATAAATTATTATTTGTTTTCCCAGAATCTTTGTTCCCTAACTCCGTAATTCCCCTACAATGTTGACGCCCAGCGTGCAGGCCGAATCCCACGACTCCATGAGCTCCGACGACCTGATTTAGCCACCGAGTCCTGATCCCAGAAGAACTGTTGATTAACAAAATACCTTCCGACGGGGGGGAGAAAGAAGCGAAGAAAGAGGAAAAGACCAAGTGCAAAGGTTTAAACATTGCCATGGCCGATGTAAATGAGGTACGAGAAGACGAAGCATCAAGCTTCACTTCCGAGGAAAGGGACGAACTAT
>NW_017134998.1:0-424 GCF_001652005.2 Ceratina calcarata | reverse complement strand
GCGGCGGGAGGGCACGAGAGGAAACGAGCGGGTACGTGTGAACCGCCACAGGAAATCCCGATCGGGCGTGGAAAGCTCGATCTACGAACATCGATTGATTCCTCGTGAATTCTATCCCCGGAGCTGCCGCGCGCCAGGGTGGTTGGCTGCGCTCGCTCGCTCGGCTTGGAAAGCGATCGGGAGACGGACGACTTTGCTCGTGGAAAGGCAGCACGGGCCGGGAATTAGCTGTACGCCCGTTGACGTGCAAAGCTCGTACCCCGTGTCGATTTCGACCGTAAAATCCAGTCGGCGACGTGTGGCGTGTCACGATTACAAGCCATTCCACTGCCCGCACGCTGACGTTTCTCTGCCGTGCTGATAATTCCTGCTGATGGTCGCATTATTTATGAACCTCCGATACCTACCGGTCACCGAGCCGCCG
>NW_017134997.1:0-425 GCF_001652005.2 Ceratina calcarata | reverse complement strand
AAGGACACCAAACCATGAGAGGATATATACCGAACAGGGCACAGGAAAGATGGGGAGTGGTCACTGATTGGCCGGACTCAATCCAAGAATTAATAAACGATCTCGACCCAGATCAAGGTAGGGTGACGTTTGAAAGACTGAAAAAGAGAAAGATAGTAGACAAGCAGGTATACTGGTCTGAAAACTCANAAATGTTAAAATCTGCTTTAAGTGTCTTCGTTTTGGACACTTCCAGAAATTTTGTCGGTCAGTTGAAAAAAGATGTTTTCGATATGGGGAAAATATACATGGATCATGTACTGATAAATTTAGATGTGTGAACTGTAATGGCGAACATGCATCCCTGGACAAAGCGTGCCCCATGTATCTGAGAGAAAAAAATATAGCTAAAATCATGGCATATAATAACGTCGCCTATGAAACAG
>NW_017134996.1:0-424 GCF_001652005.2 Ceratina calcarata | reverse complement strand
ATTTTAAAATGTCATCCTCCGTTACGAATGCAAGCTTGACATCTTATAAAAATTAATTTTATTACCTTCCAAATTTTATCTTTATCTTTAGTTCAGTGAATGCACTATTAATCCTTTCTCTTGCCGTGAATTGACGTTTTGGAACTGATACTAACACGCTCACTCATCGTAACAGTACAGATGTTTCCATAATTCAATCTCTACATTATTCGACTATTTCAAATAGTAAACATGGCTGGAAGTTGTTTTTATAAATACCATCGCCTTATTGTTACATTCTGATGTACCAACAATAACAACTCGCTACTGACTAGGTTTCATATTTTTATATAATTTTTTTATAAAGTATTTGCAGACTTATGTTTATATAACATAGAATATACTGATGAAGTTTGATCGTTTAATCTGGGGACACCATGTATAT
>NW_017134995.1:0-424 GCF_001652005.2 Ceratina calcarata | reverse complement strand
ATTTCGAACGGCGAGATGCCGTGACGCACGACTGGTCGTTCTAGCGCGGTCGTCAAAATCGCCGGCTACGTTTCCTAGCCGAAATTGGACCTGTCGAAATTCCCTCCCTTCAAAGTCCTCGTCGATTGCATCTTGACGTCGTGAATTAATTGAACCCGTGATATTACCTCTATCGCGTCGATCTACATAAGGAACGAAAGCACGCGCCGTATTTGACGATAATCTATCGGCAGGATTTATGACGTGACGACGTAATGGTCGCGACTCATAATTTTGATCGCAAGATTCGTCGTCTGCACGATATTCAAATTCGTCCTCCGTTGGATTTCGCGCGGGCGAATTTTCGCGCCTAACATTTTCGTTCGCGACGGCTTGAGTTTCCCGTTCGTTATTTTGACGCGGTTCGATTTTCTTTTTTAATTCA
>NW_017134994.1:0-424 GCF_001652005.2 Ceratina calcarata | reverse complement strand
AAATTATACAGTATGAATATTCCAAAAGTATTTCATGGATTTTTTTTACCATGAGCCATAATCATGCGCGCGATAGACAAAAAATAGACGTATGATTTATATATCTCTATATTTTTATGTAAAATAAATAACCGTATTGGCTTTCCAACAAGACATATTTATTGGGACAAGGTATCTCACGTAGCACGATGGAACGATGGAAATTACTTCCGCTATCGTCAGTTTTCTTAACCTCGGATTAAGACTTCCAACGAAGGGTACAGTTTAAAAATAAAAGTAAATGACCGTCGGAGCTTTTCTACTTACGTATGCCGACGAGTTTAAAGAAGCAGGTAGTCCCATAAAAACTGCCATCCCTCGACTAATGCTTCCATTTCTTAAGAGAAAGATTTTCAAGGTAAATTTCGCACAAAGGCACGTACAG
>NW_017134993.1:0-424 GCF_001652005.2 Ceratina calcarata | reverse complement strand
GATAAGGGAGCAAGAACCTACCGTGTTTCATAAATCTAACGTATATGCTATACTCTTCGGTATAATATTTCATATAATAGATTCCAAGATCGATACATATAAATCGGCCCGCAATTTTGAAGAGAGAAAGAGCCGAGTAGTTGAAGATGTAAAACGAAAAAGAAGAGCGAATAATTATAAACCGAACTACAAGACGAATGACACAGTTATCGAAGCCTACAATGAAATCTGCTATGACGATTGTCTTTTAGCCGCATCATTTTTTATTTCTCATTTTCAGTTAGATAGAAAATTGCGTTCAAATCCGGAATTATTTAATAGATCCATAGTCCATGCATTTGCAGAATTTCAGATTTGTCTGAGACAGGCCATGAGTCTGAACGCGCTATTAGGGTGTCCCTATCCACAGACTACAGTTGCCACT
>NW_017134992.1:0-425 GCF_001652005.2 Ceratina calcarata | reverse complement strand
CACACGCAGCGCAAATGTCAGTCGGACGTGGTTTGCGGCCACTGTGCCGCAAAAGAACTTACCTTTGCCTCATGCGCGGGTAAGGACAAACCCCGGGTTTGTCCTGCTTGCAAAATTGGGGGCAAAGAGCACAGCCATAAGTCTAGGATAAAGACCTGTGCGTCCTATCTGGTNCTCTTAACAGACTCCGGGTCCTGCAGCATAATATGCGAAGGTCCCGGGTAGTTCTGGATGAGGTGTGTATGCTTATGCGTGACAGGGGCATTGATGTTTTGCTCGCACAGGAGCCCTACTCGAACATCAACGGCCATGTGCCTGGACTCGGGGTGACAACAAAAGTAGTCACCGGTGGGTCTCCGGTGATGGCGGTTGTTGCCGTCGTCAATCCGGGGGTCACGGTGATGAAGTTGTCTCACCTGTGCGAC
>NW_017134991.1:11492-12605 GCF_001652005.2 Ceratina calcarata | reverse complement strand
CATCCATTGCACGTGAACAACGATTAAGTGTATTAATTGTTATTCATAATAGTGCACGAACAACAATTTCCTTGCATTGTTATTCATGTAGTTTGTTAAACGCTTCGTACTGAGCGGAGCGCTTGTTCAAACGCGTGAAAAGCCGCCCGGCCGGATCGGAGCCAACGTTCCCGAGCCGGAGCGCGCGCGAACCGAGCCCTCTGATTGGTCGGTGTTTTTTGTTAATAACTCCTCAACCACGCCTCGGACAACTTTTTCGCAAAGGAAAATGTTGTTTAAAATCATGTCAGGAACCTCCCATTAAAATTCCTTACACTAGTTTTGGGACACCCTGTATGTATATGCATACGTATAATACATAGCAGTGTACAAGTACTTTTATTCTGGAAGGGATGAGAAATTAGGAAGTCGCCGCACAGATGCATTCACCTGTTTCGTACATTGGCTCCCGCATTAAGAAGTCTTGTATTTGCGAGTTTCGAGCGGAATCCACGAACGGCTGCGGATTTCGAATAAGGCGAACAAAGTTTGCCCGATCGAGAACCACGAGAAAGCACTTCGATCTCTGGCGTTCCTTCTTGAAATCCAATAGAAGACTCCCATTAAACAGCGCTCGCCATTTTAAGCTCGCCTCGCTCCTCGTCTTAATAATAAATTTCCGAGTAAATGTCGAGCAACGACTCGCTACGGAAAGTAGGTACTACCTCTAGTACCCATCTTCGGTAGGTATCTACGGCATGACTAATGACTTTGCGACGTGTGTATTTGCGCGTTGTGGAGAGTCAAGAAACTTTAATGAAATTTCATTCGAGTCGAACTAATGGGAAATGCTGCCTCTCCCTCTTCCTCTTATTCGAAATTTTATTCTTGATTTCTAACGCTCCGAACGTACAGTTCGAAATACAAAAATCCATGGAACTTTGTTTCAACGAAATGCAATAAATTAAATATTTATCGTAAATTGTTGCATAAATAAACATTATTTTTTTATTATTATTCATCTGGAAGGAAAATTGTAGGCTACTACAATTCTCCTTTTCAGTTTGGAAATTCATGAAACATAAATCTCGACATCTTCTACATATAAATATGTACTCGGTGTCCTGAAACATT
>NW_017134991.1:7869-9336 GCF_001652005.2 Ceratina calcarata | reverse complement strand
GAATGTGTTGTGTGAACTACAGAAATTTACTTACATTCAGTATAAATGAATTTATTTTCGCAGGTGAGAAAGAACTGGTAGAATGTAGACATTTATATTTTCTCGGCGTCTCGTTTTTGATCCTTCAGTGATTTTGCGACTACACAGGCGAAATTGGCTGATGTTACGTTAAGAATCGAGCATTTTCTAACCACCCTCTTGCTTTAGAAGTGAAATGGAATTTCTTGCCTGAGAGAGCCCAAAGATCTTCACGGACGGAGACGAGTTTCACGGGTTTACCGTAAATAACCACTTACTTAACCCTCCTTAAATCTGAAACGGTACCAAGTTTGCGCCGTGGATTCGACGAATCCCCCTTTCAGTAACGCCCGCGCGTCATTTCACGGAGCGAGTCTTATTAACCGACACGATCTCGGAATTTAATGAAAACCTCGCAATCCTCTTCGTTCCCTAATAGAAATTAAAACTTTCCGAGAATATGACGCTGACACTTCTATCCCGACTGATCGACAGCAGACGATATTAAATTTTATGTACATGTGCTCGCGCAATAGTGCATTGTATAAAAAATAGGTATGAATATTTTGATCCTCTTGATGGGACGGTCCATCCGGGTGTATCCTTTTGACTCCGAAAACATTTGGGGGCTAATTGCCATTAGTGGATTGGTGGAGGCACAAATTGATCTCTGATGCGATATTCCTGTTTCATCGCGGGTCAAACTGGGGAAAAAACAACAAGCGCTTCCATTAATGAAATATTACCGGCATCGAATGACCGACGAGCTCCCGGAAAACAGGAACCATAATTTCCGAAATCGACTCGACTCAAACGCGCCGTAACGCACGTGCGCCGCGAACATTTCCGAATGCGATTTACGTGTAACGCGGTACACATCGATCTCATCTCGAACATCGAAATTGACTTATTTCGTAAATGCGAGATCCGTAACGGAATTTCTAGTAGGTACAAAAATTTATCACCGCCCAGCTACGTACGCAGACAAAACGACTCAACTAACTAGGGTCTGCATAATTTACTATGATAATTACGATCGCTGCGCGGAGATAAGCCGACGCGAATGTTGAACTGTACTACACTGCGTGGTATAGAATACGCGCTGGTGCGCGCAACAGTCGCATTAATTTCTACTAAATCATTTTTGACACCGCGGAATTTGTAAATCACCTCGCTCGTTCTATTACACTCCGATTATGGCAATGATACCGTGAACATATACGCGTGTACGAAATCAATAGTTTCGCGCTATCATTAGAGTCAGTGTACGAATCCATTATTAGTTCTGGAGAAAAATTGATGTCGAATCGTGGTTGTAGTTCAATGAGCATTAGTAACGATCAATGAGAAAGGAATTTTACTATGTTTAACGTACCTCATTGCCTTCGTTCAAAAAAATACTATGCGTTCAATGACATAAGTTGCTATTCATATACCAACTTCTACTCA
>NW_017134991.1:2867-5766 GCF_001652005.2 Ceratina calcarata | reverse complement strand
GCATATATGTATATTATATTAACTGAAAGATGGAACCGATTTAATCACACTCAAAGCAGTATAACGCCTTCCACGAGGCTACTTTACCGGAGACGTTATTTAATCAATACTTCAGACAAAGTGTATCACGGTCTTCTAGCAGTGCAATAAGCCACCTAAGAAGCATCCGAGGCGTCAAGTGCCTCGTTGCGCTGTTAATAAATGGAAGAAGGACATTGGAAAAAAAGAGGGAGGTGAGGGTGCGAGGAGGAACGAGAGAATGGAGATTGGGGTTGCAAGACAAACGCGTTGTAAAGTTTTACGGAATAAGGAAAAATGATAAAAGTTTGGAACGAAGTCGACAGTTCTCCCGGTTACAACGGAACGAGACGTAACGAAACGGCGCGGCGCGGCGAGGCATGCGATATTGTTCACGCGCTAAAAGCCGAGACATTTTCCTAACCCTTCCTCTGCGTTTCCTCATATTTCTTGCTTACAACGCTGGCGTACGTTACCTCACAGCTTTACGACGGGAAACTCTCGTCTCTTCCGTTAAACGAGGATACCTATTCGCTACTCCGCCATACAATTTCGTTAGAGAATACCAGGAAATCGAAATTGCGCACTTCGTATATATCTGTCGTGCTATATTCATCTCGAGATCTTTTGACCGAATTTTCTGATTCAGTAAAATTATACGTTTCATTTGTTTTTAGAAAGCTTCTACGTTATTGTTGTCAATTATATTTAATCTGTTTTTGTTTCGTACATAAATCTGTTATTGTTAATAAAAATTAATTAATATCGATGAGATAAATAATAACTTCTAGTTGTCAAGATTAACATATAGAAAAATATAAAAATACGATATCGAAATCGAACACTATAGTATATGTGTAAAAGGAGTTTCATTTATTAAGTCATTTCCAATATTCGTTCACAAAATAATTGGATTTAGAAATGAATTCGTCGAACTGAATTTCAGTAATTGTTCGCGAATAAATGGTAACTAGACCGTGAATTTTTATGCAAAATCCTATTTTTCTTAATACATTTTAAGGAATGTAATCAATTCTTACAGATTTTTCACTTGTGCAATTTCGTAATGTAAGATTTAGATTAATTGTTTTATGTATTTTGAAAGATTGCACATAATAGGTCCATTTTCTTACGTGTACGATTGCATAAAAATCCGCAATCCAGTGATAAAAAATGATAGATAACAAATGATGTAACGGTGATTTGACACAAACAGCTGGGTGCTTTTAAGATGATAAAACTAACAATAAGTTGTCGTGTGCGGAGATTGGCTCGGATACGAAACCGGGAAACTTGTCTGGCTTACCGCATTTCCGATGCGCGACGGGGTCACGTCAGAACCAGAGTATTATTCGCATTTCATGACGGGTTCGCCAACCGACGAGCCCCGAGAATCTCGATATGTGCTTACTCCCCGGTTATACTTTACGAGAACTGGCCCTTTCGAAACGAGTGACCTAAAAATGAAAGGACTTCCACCGTCTTCTTATCGTGCATACACGACTGCCGCCGCGGGTGAGTCTGTAATGTACGACCGTACGCGGGTAAAAGAAGTCTCGTTGAAATTTTGCATAACTCAGCAATTTCTTCATTCAATGGAAAAGTGAGAAGGCGACTGATTTGAAATACGCGACTCTAGGATAAGAGTTATGTTGTAAATTTATAATTTCTTGTATGCTAACTTAATCTTGATAATTAGAAGTGATTATTAATTGCATTTTATTAATAATAACAGATTTCTCTATGGAACAAAAACAGGTTAGGCATGATCCAAAGTCAATCAGATATTAGTTTTTTTTTTAAATAATTGAATTGTATAATTTTATTGAATAAAAAAATTCCGTCACACACACAAGTGATCTGGAAATAAATATAGCACAAAATATATATGCATATTTTTGACACTAAATTGCCGGAGCGAGTCAATTTGGCTCATTTATGATTTTATTGCTGTATATATATAAAAAAAAACTTAAATAATTTTTTTTAAAACATATGTTGCTGTTTAATAGAATTATGAAATGTATAAAAATACTAATTCCTTCCCCTCCTTAGTTCCAAAAATCCATACGTACATATTTTGGCGTTTGAATCAAATTGGCTCATTTAAGGCAAAATAGGTATATATCTAATATCCGGCAATCTAGTGTTAAGTAATTCAAGGACTTTTAAGAGTCGTTCATAAAACATTGAATTTTGACGAGAGGATTTTATTCATATTTAAATGTTTGCTCAGATCTCGTAGAGACTTCAAGAGTTCGTATGTAACATCTTTCACCGATGCTCTCCTTCTCACATCTAAACTCTTGATAAATGTATAGTGAGGGACTTGCGAAGCGTGTCGATATCACGATATAATTTCGAAGATGGATGTTCCCATTTCAAACACCGTGGCCTTGTAATTTATTTTTTCACCTGATTTTCTATTAACCAGCGATAGCTCCCATGACAAATGTTACGTAATACTTCATTTTTTCAGAGTCTATTAAATTCACCAACCCGTCGCATCCATCATCCGCTCCTTTGCGAATTATTCACCCATCTTAATATCAGTTTCAAGCATATTTCAGACCCACCGTGGAAGTATTATCTATTTTTCAAAGTATTTATATTCGTACCTTTCTGTGAATTGCTACCTTTCCTATCTTCATAAATCATTTCGATGGCTGATTCAAACGATTGTCATCCAAATTCTAGTTGACGTGTCTTAAATTAAATTTACGTGTTAATTAGAATTCCATGCTGAAACACTTAATAAAAAAAGCTTTTGAAAGACACTAACGATATGCATTTATGTCAAAAAAATCGGTGAGCCAAAAAAGGGATATAAATTAATTACGATTGTCTGAAATCATTCGAGAATGTATAATATGTATACAAC
>NW_017134991.1:0-800 GCF_001652005.2 Ceratina calcarata | reverse complement strand
ACAATTATTCAATGCAGTTGAGGACTTGTACAACTGAACCAGATGATACACATAGAATTATAAACTTCTCCTTTTTTATATTCTCTGTATTTACTGAAACAATTAACTAACTCTCAAGAAAATTGCAACTGTTATTCATTTATTATTTGTCATGTTATAATATAGAAGGATTTTCGACTGTATTGTTAACTCCATAAAAGTTCTCATCAAAATAATTCCTTTTAATAGAATTTTTCATTGCAATTGTGGATTTGCACAACTGTGCCAGATGATACACATAGGAATGTAAACTCTGCGTCCCTCTCACATTCCCTTTATTTAGTACAACAATTCTTTTATTAGCTTCAAGCAAATTGCCTCGTCCATTCTGATTCCTATAACAGCCATCTGAAATATTGAAACGAGTTTTCAAATTTTCCACTTTATAGTGAAAGGTTCTCGCTTCGCCAGGCCACTTCGATCTTAAAAATAAAAATGCTGCTGTACGCGCCTGTTTGGAGTTCAATTTTCGAAAACTGTTATCTCGTGAATATTTTTCTACGATACGAACACCTTGTCCGCTGACGATGTTATTGAAAGTACCATGTTATGTGTACGTGGGCATAAGTTGATTATCTCCCCCCTTTGGCGCATGCACAATGTACTTTTAATAAATGCGTCCAACGTTCGAGCGAGGAAATTTATTTTCACCGTTACGGGTCGTGATTACAAATGAAGACACCAGAACTGATTTAGTGATTAAAAACGAAATTTGAATAAAATAAGACATCAGTGCCAGTTTAATTCATTTGATTCTAAAA
>NW_017134990.1:0-424 GCF_001652005.2 Ceratina calcarata | reverse complement strand
TTATTGGTCTGAAGATTAGTTAATTGTGACTTAGTTGACTGTGAAATTGTGTGAGAGGAGGTCAGCGCCATCTTGCGGTTTTGGGTTGAGTGTTAAGGTTTATTAGTATTGCTGACGGGGGCATTTTTGTTGAATATAGGGTTTTAGGTACAATAGTGGGTTGTAAGAGAGAGGATGGTTCCTTAATGTTTTAGAATAGTTATAAAGTTTAATTGATTGCTGGCAGGAAAGTGTCTATGGTGTAAGGTTAGAGTCGCTGTAATTATTTTACTGAGAGTAGTTGTACAGTTCGGTGTAATATTCCGGAAGCACGAGTGTTAAAATCCGAAGCAAAAATTATATAGTGTGTGTGCGCGAGTATACTGGCGGTTTGATTTGCTGGAAATATTAGGAATCTTAAAAGTGTTAGTGATCTTTGATAGCT
>NW_017134989.1:0-424 GCF_001652005.2 Ceratina calcarata | reverse complement strand
ATATTTACCAAGACTGTCAATCGCTAATTACTTTATTTTTCTAATTTTTCAAATTACAAATGACTATGCTCTGTCATAATGCCAGAGCGATCTATTTAAATTGACATCTTTATTTAATTTTGTCAACTTTCATCTTGTATGTTGGGACAACAAAATGGCGTATCTCTAGGCTGTACAAAATGGCAGCTATTCATATGCGTGTACATAATGCATATTATATAATACATATTAACGTAGCCAATGGGTTAGATCTTTACATTTGGGACTTCAGGCCCAAGTTCGTAAGAACAGTAGGAATGAGATAACTTTGAAATTGCATTACTTTAGCAGCATTCATTATGAAATTTAGCAACTAACGAGAATATCATGCTACACAATGTTAATGTAACAATAATTAAATGATTATTAAAGATTATAATATTAT
>NW_017134988.1:0-424 GCF_001652005.2 Ceratina calcarata | reverse complement strand
GATGATTTTATCCCTGCTCGATAGTGACGTGACTATCTCGGTCCCAGTTAAGCCAGGGGTTTTCCTAATGGAAATTAATGGCTTTCGGTTTTAAAAATTCCCTACCTAGCTACCTGGATCGCGTTAGGGGATGAAAGGGCTGTAAATAAAAATTGCCCCGGTGACGTATATGAATATTCGACGTGTGGAATTTGCAGCCCCCAATGGGTTAGCCGATCACGTTCCACGCCAGTTTCCAGATACTTTGGGGAAATATAAAAGAAGTGTTTCGTGCCAGGAAACGTGGCTGATAACTTATCAATTAAAATGGCCTATCGTCAATATTGATATTAGTTATAGAATGTCACGTTTAGAGAAATTAATAATAAGAATTAAGGAATATTAAAAGAAATTAGTAATAAGATTTCTATGATGACTTATTCAA
>NW_017134986.1:0-424 GCF_001652005.2 Ceratina calcarata | reverse complement strand
GTTGAAGATTGAGAAGCCGAAGAAACTGAATCCGTCTATCGTTATATACGATGTGGAAAAAGAATGCAAGATTGAAGAGATTAAGGAGGACTTTATTCGGAAGAATTTTGATCCTAAGGACCAAGAGGAAAAACTACAATTAGATAATCGTGTAGTATTCAGTCACAGTTTTAGACTAAGGACGAGAAAAAGATTAACTGGGTTGTACGGTTACCTGGAAAATGTTTTGAAAATTTAGTTGACAGAGGAAAAGTATTTATGTTGTGGAGAACATATAGAGTTAAGGATTATTTAAATGTAACAAAATGTTATAAATGTCATGGTTACAATCACATAGCAAAGGTGTGCGGTGTTACGGATCAATTATGTAGCGTTTGTGGCTCTAAAGAGCATTTAAGAAATAATTGTCTTTGTGACGCGCGTG
>NW_017134985.1:0-424 GCF_001652005.2 Ceratina calcarata | reverse complement strand
GAATATGACATAAATAAACAAATTAAGAAAAAAACGATATGAAGTATTATGTTCTCTATCTCATATTTCTATTCCTTTACATTTCTTGTCAATTCTGATATTTCGTTGTCTATTATTTTCCACATATTGGGTCCTAAACTGAATCTTCGAGTTAAACCAGTGGTTCTTTATCGAGAAACATCTCGAGTTCCACGCTATTGTTCAGTGTATAGCTACCTAAAACAATTCCCATCGTACTCTCAATCTTAAACTTTGACCCAAGCTCCAGATTCCAATTCCTGACGAACACGATAACATAAAATAGAACTGAATAATTCGAGTAAGAATATGCAAATATTAATCATATTTCTGGGCTCTCTAGCTTTAACTTGAATTGTGTCAACTTATGATTTAACTTGAATTGTATCAAAATATAAGAATTTTT
>NW_017134984.1:0-424 GCF_001652005.2 Ceratina calcarata | reverse complement strand
GAGATGAGAAGAGAAATCGTTCCGGATGCGCGTTTATGCAAACGTAATTCCTGTTCCCGGGATACAAATTGCGAAAGCTTTAATGCTTCAACATTTCCATGTTTTCTATTTGAATAAATCTACATACTCCTCCTTCTCCTCCTCCTCCTACTCCATCTCCTCCTCTGGCAGGAGAGTTCTCCAAGAAATAATAACGACTCGCCGCGTTGGTGAAAAGAGCTAGAATTAAAAATGATCATTCATACACCCTCTTCATTGAGACGACAGGAAATCATCCCCTGAATCTCGATTTACAAGAAACTATTTAATAAACGTAACAATTTAAATCGATAAGAAAAATCGTACAATGAATTTTTGATAAAATCATCAAATCATTTATTTTACATGATTCCTGATTAAAAGTTGGTAGAACTCTGCGACGAGT
>NW_017134983.1:0-424 GCF_001652005.2 Ceratina calcarata | reverse complement strand
GTGTCAACACTGACCACCAACCGCTCTTTGCCGGAGTCAGAGACAGAATCATATTGAAAGTGGGGGTGGAAACCTTTTCTTAACAGGTACCCGGAAAAGATGGGGGTTCTCGGCGACCGTTACTTAGGCCTTTGTTACAAATCGTTGAAATGTTGGAGTATCCAACGAAATGTGACTTCCAATAGTACACGTTAAACTACACGTTACTACACAAAATAAAATGTTACTGACAGAAACATAATAGAAATGAAAATAAATAAAATTAAATTCAACGAACCGATAGAAGAACTCGCTTTATATAAATCGCCTGAACTCATGGTGCTGAACTGTACAGTATACCTATTATGAAATAAAAAGAGAAGCCTCGTTATAGGGTTTGAAATATTATTTACATTTTAACGTATTCAATTACTTGGAAGCAAGA
>NW_017134982.1:0-424 GCF_001652005.2 Ceratina calcarata | reverse complement strand
AATCATTATCCTTTGTACTTATTAATTATATTGAAGTGGTTGTTAACCTTGCTAAGAACGGTTACTGTATGTTGATGTGATTGTAAGTATTCTGTATCTGAAATGAAGAGAAAGGTTAGATTCGTTTTAAAAATTTGATAGTGAATGACATTTAAATTGAGTGGTTAGAGTTGTCCTTGTCTAAACTGGAGCACGAATTCCTGGAACTGGAGTGTTATGTATATGGTTTTCTTAGTGACGTTTGTAGGTTATGTTGTTGCTGAAAGAGTGAAGGGAAGTTATGATTTGGGACGAGGGCTCAGAGGGCGCTTGACTGGACGCGCGAAATTTGGAAACTGAGGAATGAAGGTTTGCTTGATTAATTGTTTCTAAAAAATAGAAAGGAGAGAGAGAAAGGGGTGATGATTGAAGAAAGGAGTTGTTG
>NW_017134981.1:0-425 GCF_001652005.2 Ceratina calcarata | reverse complement strand
GAATCATATCGTCTCCATGTCCTAGATTCTAAGTCGGGTCTCGTGTTCCTAATCGGCACAGGTGCGGACATATCCCTGCTTCCGCATGATCACTCAGCAAAGTATGAACCAAGCCACACCAAATTATTTGCAGCTAATGATGCTGTCATTGACACATTTGGTAAACGTTCCATACCTGTTTGTTTTTGCCTACCCAGNTTCGGTCTCGTAGTAGACGTGCGAAATCGTAAACTCATCGACCCTTCGACAAATGTCTTTTGTAGAGGCACATTTAAGCGTTCACCCGTTATAAGCGTAAATACAATTAAAACTCCCGCGGAGATTACTGATCTTTTTCATCAATTTCCGCCTATAACTACGCTAAATACCACAACTTCCAATAATAAGGAAGTTCTTCATCACATAGTTACCACGGGACCATCCGT
>NW_017134980.1:7175-7686 GCF_001652005.2 Ceratina calcarata | reverse complement strand
TCAAGCTCCATTGAACATAAAATGCATACATCCAAATAAATTATAAAAATGCAAAATACAAAATAAATTAATGAATGATTTGATTCAATTCGAAAAGATGAATTCATCAAATTTTGTAATGTCATTAGAATATGAAGGGATGGAATCAGGGATGGATGATGGTTTTCAGATGGTCGCAAGGGTTGCTGTTCCACCAGGCGATGGTGGACTGCGCCCGAGCCGCGATTTTATTGCCCCTAGGGTCGAGCATACTCAACTGTCAGCCGATGACCAAGTGTTCCCTGGTCGAGACAGCGTTTCTACTGTTGGTGACAGTCTCGACGGTGAACATGTTGACGACAGTGCTGAACGACAGCCCGATCTTCCCTGAGACCGACGAGGAAGCAGATCTCGCCGCCCCTTTGCTCATGGACTCACCGCAGGCAAGCACATTCATCCCTTTCATTCGAATTTTCAAAAAATACTTTCATACCCCAAAACATGCTTCCATATTTCTTCTTTTATTCATTAT
>NW_017134980.1:5087-6597 GCF_001652005.2 Ceratina calcarata | reverse complement strand
AATTAGGATAATGAGATTTAGCATGGACTATTAGAATTAGAATATCTGAGGTTTAGGAGGTAAACGTTAGTAAGAAATTCTATAGATATACAAAAAGTAGTTGAAACGAAGAACAGAAATACTAGGGATAGGACAAGTAGGGGCAGCAGTCAAGATGAATAAAAGTGTTTTTCTTAAAATATGTTTAGGGTATTCTGCACAGAATTTACTATATTAAGAGCGATTATTTCATCGTCCTACATAATTATTAACCCTTTCATTACCATTGGAATATACATGCTCCTTGGGACCATTTCTCCTTACTAGTGGATCACAATTCAGTGTTCATATGCAAGACTCATGACCACTAGCTATTATGAGCTTTCTTAGTGCTAGTAGTACCATATGTTTCAATTAATTAAAATTATACATGACTGCCCCATTTTTACAATTTTTTAGTACTCTTTGTACCAAATCTGATATCTGAGCGTCCATCTTATTCCAAAAGACACTAGTAGCACAATTATGTCTCACATTCCCTAGTACCAAATAATACAATATAAATATTGAAATCATGTACTAAGTAAAAGCTCAGCAACCAGTAAATGGAAAGTAATAAAACAATCCACAAACAATTACAATTGATAGTGAAAAGATGAAAGAATAAAATAAACTTTCATTTGGACATCATCTGTTCAAATTACTTTCACAAGACTTCATTTGGAAACACTTTTGATATAAAGTACATAGCATGACTGGTAGAAGACAATTGGAACGAAGAACAGGAATACTAAGGGATAGAATGAATAGAGGCAGAAGTGAAGATGAATAAAACTGCTTTTCTTAAGCTATGTTTGTCACAGAATTATTAATTTAATTTGTCAGGGAACACAATTCTCGAGAGTGCATCACCTTTTTAAATTAATGTCACAAGTCTTTTGACTTGGAAATACTTTTAACATAAAACGGCATGATTAATACAAAAGCAATTGGAACGAACGAGAACCCTTCCGTTTCCACGCGTTTTGATCGTAGGAGCGCGCTATAAATTATTTTTGAGTGCCACTTTACCGCTCAATCGCGAGTGGCATTCAGAATTCCCTGCGCTATCGATCCGGAGAACCCTGAGACCAAGCTCAAAAGCACTCCACTCAAGTCCTTAATTGACTTAAACGAACCGAGCGAAAATGGAAATAAAAAAAAAAAAGTCTGCAACCTTTCCCCAAAGGTTTCCCCGTTTGAGCCGATCGACTTATAAATGGCTGAGGATCTTTGGCAAAGTTAATAAAGTCCCGAAAACTTGTTCAACTGCTCTCGCTGGGAGACCATGCGTCGTCTCGCCGCTGTTTCGAGTTAGCCTCGAGATTTGCTACAAGTTTCCGCAGTTGCTAACTAGTTTCAACTTAGGAGAGTTAATACATGTACGTTATACGCGCCTACATAGAAAGATCATATATTATTCAACGTTATTTATCATTGTACAGTTTGGAACAATGATTCCAGTGCAATTAATATTAATTTCTTTATAATA
>NW_017134980.1:3239-5053 GCF_001652005.2 Ceratina calcarata | reverse complement strand
GAATAAAATAACATCTATATGTAATATGAATAAAATCACATCATTATTTCTACTCTATGGCTTATTTTTCTAAAATTTCAAGTATTAAAGGTCCTAAGTTTTTTACTTTATCCTGCTAAATTTATGACCAGTTAAAGGTTCCAGGGTTTAATGAGTTTATAAGTTCACTTGGATACTCTAGAATAGCCCATAATAGTTAGATTAGCATGTACTAGTAATAAGAACAAAATAATATAAATATGTAAATAATTTATACATGTGAAATGATGAAATGTAAAATCGTTGTAAATATTTCCTCTCTGACCTATCGCAAGCCATCAACTAACTTTGACTCAACACTTCAGGCTATTCGTGTGTTCAGCCAGAAACTTATTATAATCCAAACAACAACATACTTTCCAAGTGTCTACATCAATACAAACTAACGTCATCCACTAATTTATAATACAAACAACTCTAACTAGTAAGCAAGTAATTGTGCACAAAATTCTTTTCTTTGACATAAGCTTACATGCATTGTTGGATTATACGTTCAAAATGTAACAAAACTCTATCGATATATGATATGCAGGATGAAAGAGGGTTTTTGTATAAAACAACTGAGCTAGACTCGAAAATCTTCTTTGAAGTTCATGTTCAACCAGTGCATTTAACATTTATTTAAATACTAATTTCAAAACGCAACTTTCAAAAAGCAAAACTTTTACCCAAGGCTATTCATGTGAAAAGCACTGTTTATAACATTTTGACTAAACCCTTGTGGCTATTCAAATGGAGACCACTATATGATCACTGTTTATAATATTTTGACTAAACACTTCAGGCTATTCATATGTTCAGCCAGAAACTTATTATACATTCCCAACAACAACATATTTTCCTACATCAATACAAACTAATATCACCCACTAATTTGTAATACAAACGATTCTAACTAATAAGTAAATAATTGATTATAAAATTATTTATCTTTAACATGATCTTACATGCTTGCAATTTTTACGCAAGATTATTCAAGTGAAGAGAACTATCACTATTTATGATATTTTCCAGTGTGTTTTGTTTGGAACGTTCATGATATGGTTTGCGAGCATCACGATTAACCTGGGGCCTACATTTTTGAGTGGAGCCCTGGCTGCGAACACCGAATCAGGCCACAACGCACCAAGCTGTCCCTTGGTCCATGGCCCATTCCGCCATTACATATTAAACGTCCTATGGATCGCAATAAACATGATCTGCGTGGGACTCACTTTGGTGCACCTGAGAAAGCTTCACAAAGACCTCACCAAGGCGAACGTCGAAGCTGTACGTAGAAGCACCCTTTTCATTTGCATGCTTAATTACATTCTATTACTTATTTCATTCCACTCATTTCTTTGTACTGCATCACTTTGGTGACTGTATCAGAGTTGAACGCATGATTAACTCTTGTTTGGCTGTATCATTTTTTTCAAACAAATACAAGAGAGAAATGGCAGAATTTTCTTTCGAGCACTCGAATTAAAAATTGTATTAAATTCTATTAAGCCTGATGAAGAGTGGTAGATAGGGAATTTCCTAATTTCTGTTCACGTCACTATTTCTATTCATTGGCTACTTTTTCAATAATTTTATACGTAATGCTAAGTCAGTGAATAGAAGGTATGATATGAACAGAAATTGGAATATTTACTATACTGCTGTATTATTAAAAGTTGTTCTTCAAAATTGATCAACCCTGTATCATTTGTTTCAAAGAAGTGCAAGAGGGAAATGGCAGAATTTTCTTTCAAGAGTAAAAAATTTGTATTAAATCATATAAAAATTGTTAT
>NW_017134980.1:0-2881 GCF_001652005.2 Ceratina calcarata | reverse complement strand
AACTTTTTCGCTAAGGAAAATGTTATTCAAAATTACGCTAGGAACCTCCCATCTCAATATCTTACACTAGTTTTAGGACACCTTGTATTATTGAGACTAGACGTAGTAGAGCGTTTTGTAGCACTCGAAATCCTTGTAGCTTGGAAAACAGTTAATCTATGAATTATTTCAGAAGAGAAAACAGACAGGTTTTCGAATTTCTAATAGGATACTTTTGAAAATGATTGACTTTTTTTGTCAGGTAAAGGTAGCACTACTAACGATTCTCGTGAATACGACGGGTAGTCAGCAAACGAACCCAGTTCCTGAAAATTCCGCCGCATCCACGAACGGCACGCCTAAGGTAAACTTAACAACAAGAGAACAATTTTATTCAACTAGACGATGATATTTGCGAACTATAGAAAATCCTTTATGAAACCCAATCAGAATCCAATTTAGAATAAATCGTAGAAACAAGAGAATTATTTCATTTCTATGTAATAATCAACTGATTTTCTCTCTTGTAACAATGAATCATTAGTAAAGAATAAATTTAATGTAATTCATAAGTCATCGTTTTCATTTACGAAAATCGAATGTCCTGTAGGATAGAACAGGGGTGGCCAGCTTGATGCTGGAGATATGTGTATTTGATGACTCCCTGTAGTCTCTCAATGGTAGGAGATAAGCTCAATAACATTGCTCTGTCTCTTTCTTTCTCGAACATTCTTATTTTTATAGTGTATAAACGCTGTACTATGATGCAATTTGGAACTTCATAAAGTTTGCTCATATTTTAAGGGAAATCTCTTAAGGGATTTGTGATCCAATTTTTTTTCAACGAATCTGACATCAAAAAATTGTGAAAAAAATAAGTGATGTACAAATTATTAACAAAAAACCCTGACCAATCAGAGCGCTCTGTTGGCGCGAGCTCCCAATCGGTATACGAGTAGTATAAGTGTGAATTTTTTTAAATTCTCATATTGTAAATTACAATCATAAAAAATTCTTAATATCCCATAAGACTATATTCCATCTTAATTAATAATTAATTAATTTCTTCTANAGAACCCAGAAATACATATGTACATATTTAAAGATAAGAATATCAGCTTTAATATTGATTCTCAATTAAATTTAATTAACATTTTTATATTGTTACAGTTGATTAAGAAAAAAAAATTGATTTGTTTGTTTAAAAATTCAGAAAAAGTTCAGAGACCTATTTCCTATCACGTGACTAACAGATCATTAATAAGGTACACAGATGAGTCGAAAGTAGGACTTAAAAGTTAGAAAAAGCCCGAAGCTCGCCATCCCTGATATAAAAGATCATATCATCTCATCTCATCTGATTATCAGAAACACGAGAGATAGGGGCGTGATAATTTCGGGTCGATACTCGTCGCTAAAAGCCAGATGTTGCTTCAGAGGAGCGGGGCGGCGGAGGAGCACCGGAAGATGAGGAACTACTTGAAACGGATGGAAAGGGAGGGCGTGCAGAGGGTGAAGATGTTTCTGGTGATCACGGCCGCATACGGGATCTTTTGGGGACCACTGTTCTTCGTCACGTTGGTGGATCATCCCATCATCGGGAATCCCACCGGTTACGAGGTAATTCGCGAGACACACACTCCCACCCCGGCCTAACGATTTCCCTAGAGCTTATCGCATGCGGCACCGTTCAACAGAGTTAAACTCGTCCCTGTTATCAGCAGATCCTCACGCGCAATCAGATTTTATTTAAACTTCGTTTTAAATGCAAATTACTATTATCGAAATAAATTTCGCCCAACAGACTGTTCTCCAATTTATAGTATAGCCGGATCCATTTTGCGATCTTGTAATATTCGCATTTCATTATTTTCGGAATATTGTCTTCCACGTATTAAATTACCTGATAAATCTACAGATTTATCAGAAATCTGAACAATTAACACTATGCCGTCCGGCGACATCACACTGATGTTGTGTGCAAAGTATCGCTCAACGACCGGCGACACCGTGACGGTTCCTTTTAAGGACGTTAGTCCCGCTCAGTTGGTCTCAATCATTTCAAGTGTTGCCACGTAGTGGTACACATATTAAATAGAAACAAATGGTTGAGAATCTTTGGCCCTCTAATACATCGCACAGCGTATACATACGCACTTACACAAGCTTACACAGAAGAGTCGTTGCCGCTATTGGCTACACTATCCCCTCCCTCGCCGTTCTCAAGAACGCGTTGTACAAAAATACCATACTTCATCTAAGAATTTCTACTAAACNNCTGGCTCTGGGTCTCATACAACACGGTTTCACACAACACGGCATTTTCTAGGAACCTATCTACCGTGTTATAGGAGGGTTACCTGTATATCAAAATTGCACATTATAATAAAGCAGGATTTCGAGTATGGAAACAGAAAGATGATCTCTGATGCTCGAATATATCAGAGATACACGATAATTAATTTTATGTTTTGCGAACGTGGAACAAAGAAATCGCGGCGGGGCTTTTGTCACAGGAATCAGAAGGTGAAACTAGAATTGGTATTGTGCTCGGGAAGCTTCGTATGCAGCCGGGGGTACTTCCGGGTTCAGTGAATGGATTCTCGCGTTGCTCGGAACGCGAAAAAGGAGCTGGCGTCGTTATGAGAAACGTGACATTGTATGCGGTGGAAGGAACGTGTAGTTTTTCATTTTGGACCAGATTTCTCCCGACCCACTCTAAAGAATAGTATCCGTTCAAACGATGCGGAGGAGTGCACTTTAACACGCAATCGAAAGAAAACATTCCAATTTCGTTCTATAAAACAATTTTTAAAATCGTGTTTTCAAGGAATCTTTTATATTGAACGACATAATCTCGTTTCATGTGCCAATTTCTATTCACTGGCTTATTTTTATATAA
>NW_017134979.1:0-424 GCF_001652005.2 Ceratina calcarata | reverse complement strand
TTATACGAATACGTTGCATGAAAGTTTGCATCTGACGATGGTCACCGTCAGACAGTGATTTTGAATTCTCGGTTGTCGTAATGCAACACGAACGGTCAGTCATAAACGCGTGTAAAGTACTCGATTGCGGGACCAGCCATCAGTACAAATAATGCAGATTTTGACCCCGGGACAGTGTCGTCCGGCGATGTAAATAAATGACAGAAATGTACAGAAATGAAAATAATGGAGTGGAATATGCTGGACATCTTGAAGTCCGCGACTCCGCAAGCCGAGGAAAGACGGCTCATAAAGCATACATTCCCATTTTGTCTGTTATGTAACGCGAGCCGTCTATGTCAGATGGTAGACAATACACGTTTTACGTCAGCAATTATACGGGAATACGAGGCGAAGGATTTAGGTGAGAAACAATACATCGATC
>NW_017134978.1:0-424 GCF_001652005.2 Ceratina calcarata | reverse complement strand
AATACTTTGAGAATGTTAAAAGCTGTCTTGTTTAGTGACTGACACACTCGGTAGTCAACAGCTAAATGTAGGTAAATGATAAACGCGATATTGGCTCGAACACCGAGGAGAGATTACTAATCTCTCCTCGGTGGCTCGAAGAACAGAAAGTTCCAGAAAATTTGCAACGTCCATATAATGCCATCTTTTCGAGTCGGAAGAGTTCTATTATCATTTATACAGCATATGGTATTTATCAAAGTTACAATACGATTCGTAGAACGTCAACTTATCGGTGACGAGTAAATTCAATTTCTCACTTTTCTGATAGAGTTTAGCCACCAAAGAGAATCTCTAGAATATTGATACGAAAAATTATAGTTAATTCATAGTCATTTGTTTATGAATAGCGCTCGACTAAATTTAAACTTTATATACATGAAAT
>NW_017134977.1:0-424 GCF_001652005.2 Ceratina calcarata | reverse complement strand
GTATAACTATACTTATTAAAAATGATCCTAAAAACATCTCAAATATTCAGACATAATTAATTTTAAAATAAACGTGCAGTGGTTTCGACTTCTAAATGCAGTTTGATACAGTTTTCTGGAAGTGATAGCTAAAACGTGCTAATCAAAATTAAAATTCTTATGCATATGACGACAGGAAGATACGCAAATACACACAAGTTCCTACGGAAAAGTACAGTTGGAATTCTTGGTCAAGGTGGCGTCGCATGCGACGTCCTGGTTGTCGTGTTATTGCAGTGTGATATTTTTCCCTCTCACATTTCTCGTGCGGATAGCCTCTTTCTGCCTTTCTTTGATATCGACGTTTTTATTGCATTCTTTACTTGCATGATATTAAGAACGTTGTGGTAATAATTACAATATTCATTTACTGATATGTAAGTAT
>NW_017134976.1:0-424 GCF_001652005.2 Ceratina calcarata | reverse complement strand
GCGAACGCGCATGTGCACGCGTGAGGAGAATAGTAGTGGGGATCGAAATACGGGCAAAAAAGAGGGGAAGCGAGCCTCGAGGGAAAAAATATGAGCGCGCTGGTTCAAACACGTTGAACCATGAGCACACGCGAAAGGGGTAGCTAGAGGGGCGAACTCCCTAGACATCAGTTCTGGCTAGTGGAGCCAAGCGGCCACATTGGAGTTCATCGTGGCGCCATCTAGCGTTCACGGCTGTTAACCCGCATTTCTCTGGTGCAGCAATATTGGAGCCAAGCACTTACGCTTTTGACAAGAAATTTCGTTTTTCCTCAATAACTCCTAAACCGTTCGTTTCAGCGCGCGTTGATTCAGCGTGCGGCTCTTAAAATTGTCGTGAGCCCATATTTATTGAGTTGTATCTTTCCAGCGATCGTGATCATAG
>NW_017134975.1:0-424 GCF_001652005.2 Ceratina calcarata | reverse complement strand
ACCATCCTCCCCTCCAAGGTGCTGCAAGGGTGTTGAAATGCCATTCAACTTGTGAGACAGTACTGTACTTAGCTACCTTTTCTCAATCTAATTGACGCAGAGCTCTCGCAGTCCCCGAAAGGTTTGTGCCATTGTCTGTATACACGCACCGTGGACGCCCTCGACGTGAAATAAATCTACGAAAACACTGTATAAACACTTCTACCGATAGCGACGGAACCAAATCCAAATGCACCGCTCTGTAGATAGCATACATAAATATCCACCCTTTACTTCCACCTTTTATGAATACCGGCCCAGCGAAATCAATGCCAACTATTTCAAATATCACTGCATCTCGAACCTGATCTAGGGGAAGAGGAGTCTCGTAATGTGCATGTTTTGCCATTCGCCGTCTGTAGACCACGCATTTCACCTCCACCGT
>NW_017134974.1:0-424 GCF_001652005.2 Ceratina calcarata | reverse complement strand
GCAGATTTTTTATCAACAATGTTTTTTGGCACTAAAGAATAATACTTGGTGTGGAATAGGAAAAATAATATGTAAAATCCTACATACATTTACACTGCGTATAAAAGTGCGATAATGCCTGATATGGTAGGTTATGTTTTAGTGTAAGCGGCAAGTTTAGTCTGTCTATATCTGTGATGTGTCTAGTCAGAATATGAATTGCAAATGATTTGTATAAAAGTTTTCAGCTAATGAAGTTATGTAATCGTTAAACATCTCAATCTCTGCTTTCTCATGTAAGTCTGTAATTCTGGTATATCTACTAGCAGCCAAAATCAGTTCAAGGCAATTATTTTGATATACAGTGAGAGTCAAAAGTGAGTATACACCTCAAGAACACGATATTTATTCAACAATTAACTAGATATATATTATATTTATGAAA
>NW_017134973.1:0-424 GCF_001652005.2 Ceratina calcarata | reverse complement strand
AATCTGTATGCACCCGACCTAACGATCTTACACCACTACCGAATCGTTGATCTGAGGTAACGAACAAGAACCCTCGAATACACCATAAATACACAACAGTAGTTCAAGAACCCTCGAATAAATCATAAACACACAATAGACACCACACACAACACCGACAAAAACTTACAGTACGAAATGACACATCCTTGAAAAATAAAGGGAGAAAAGTCTAAGGGATACTGGAGAGAAAACCCGGGAAACGACCTGCTCGTATTCACTGAGACACGGATCAAGATGAATAAGCGAATAAAAATAATACAAGCAAACGTACGCAGATCAAAGGTAGCCATGGGCGCGCTAACAGAAATATTCGCCCGCGAAAAATTCGACGTGGCACTGATCCAAGAACCATGGACGGAATTAAATGGAATCAAAGGATTCG
>NW_017134972.1:0-424 GCF_001652005.2 Ceratina calcarata | reverse complement strand
TTACTACATAATTACATAAATAAGAATCATCTGAAACGACTAAACTGTAGGAACATGTTTGCAACTGTTTTTCTTACAATTTCTCATTACCATTTATTCGATCATAACATAAACACACAACACAAGCAACGATTGTCTATTTGCAAAACTTACAAAGCTTGTATTCACTAAATTAATATAGTTCTTAGATAATTAATCAATTGGTCACCAGCAAAGTTTCTAAGATTGCTTCGAGTTTTGTACTGTTATCCACATTTATATATTTGCTCATATGTAATTGCGGCTGTTAGTAAGCGATAGTTATATGAAAAAAAACCTTTACTATGAAAGAAAAGCAATTATAACTTTTACAAAAAAACAAATAACATTGTCAAAATGTTAAGTAGTACATAAATATAAATATTATAGAAACCATATGTAGGAT
>NW_017134971.1:0-424 GCF_001652005.2 Ceratina calcarata | reverse complement strand
TCTCACCTTGGTAGTTTGACTGGATTCCTTTACGACGGCGTGGTGCGGCAGAAAACACCCCTCGGTTATCTGCTCGTCTGGTTTCCGTGTCATATGCCCAATAGTGAGATATTCTTCAATGACGGCAGCGTATTTTGACCATTGCTCGGGTTTGGCCGAGTTCGGACTTCCTGTTGTTGAACGGAAGAGCGACGACGTACCTCCCATTGTCGTCGCGGATAACGTGTTGCCGAAAGTGTTCCTCACAGTCCGATTCGATAAGGTGAGGTTTCTTGGTTGGTTCTTCTATTTCCCAGAACTGTCTCATGATCCTTTCCAAATTGGTCAAAAGGCATCGATGGTCGTTACTGGATTCTGGAACCGCACTTTTCTCCGAGACGTTGCCACCGATGATCCATCCCAAACGAGTATTTTGTAAGTACAA
>NW_017134970.1:0-424 GCF_001652005.2 Ceratina calcarata | reverse complement strand
ATAGTCAGCATTGACTACAGCGCGGCTTTGCAGAAAGCGGGTTAAGAACTGCGGCTCGAGGGCGACGACGCTGGCGATAGTATTGAAGCTGCTCCAGTAGGCCCAAAGAGGCTGGAATCCACTTAAGGGATTTGAGCTGTTGACTCTGTTGATCAACAACGTGCCATTCAAAGACGTGGACAGGTGGGGAGAATGCAGCATCAGACCGGAGCGTTCCCTGGTGCTTCATACACCAGATTTGATAATAACTAGATCGGTGCCAATGCAGATATTTTGGATACTGCGGCAAACGCGATGCCCGTGCAAGCCACAGAGCTGCCACTAAAGGAAGAACTTTTACCAGCTGTTTTATAAATTACCCTCAGTATAATTATTTAATTCCCGGCAAATCGTGTGTCCTTTTCCGTCGGAAGCATTACACTTT
>NW_017134969.1:0-424 GCF_001652005.2 Ceratina calcarata | reverse complement strand
TGGCCACATTGTTACCGGGGCTGCTGGAACGTTGGATCAGTCGGACATAACTGGTCTCGTCTCTTCGCTGCAGCAGCAGGTCGATGCTTTCCTGCACTGTCTTCTGGTAGAGCGATAATTGAGCGCCAAAATACGAAAAGTTCCCAATGATAGCTGTATATTGTCATCAATCAGGATTAATGACAATGGGGCTGACGGAATGGTGGCAGCTGGAGGCCAGCCAGCTGAGTGCGCTGGCCACTCGCAGAAAGCTTAGGGCTATACCGCGAGTTTGGCACTACTGCTCTCTGTGCCACGCAGTTTTATTGACTGGCTGGTTGTTGAGAACCAGCCGCGCTGGGCGCAAATCCAGCACGTAGCGTTTCCGCGCCACGCAACGGATGGTATTTACCAAAAGATGGATGTGGATACAGGTGACCACCTG
>NW_017134968.1:0-425 GCF_001652005.2 Ceratina calcarata | reverse complement strand
GATTGATTTCGTCCAAGATTTTAACAACAGAGAGATGATAGACACCATGGCCAAGTTGTACCTTGGAGGTCTTGCCTGTAACCAGTGGTAGCAACTGATCCACTCCATGACTTTCTTGGTTAAGGCGCGCAGCAGTTGATTGTCAGTGCTTTTGAGACCGAACTCACGGTTATACTTTTATAGTATGTCCCTATCATCAGCTTAAGACTGGTAGGCAAGCGGTGGTGCTTAACGGGTTTCTGCCTGAGTGACGTATTCAGACCGGCATCGGCGATCTCAGCGTCAAAGTGCCCAAGGTCCAGGGACCCGCAGTGGTATACGGCATACGTTTTAACAGCGCCATGCTACCTCCCTACCTGAAGTGGGGCTAAATCTATAGAAGAGTTACTGCCTAGGCTTGTCTCTGCGCGGGATGACTATTGCTT
>NW_017134967.1:0-425 GCF_001652005.2 Ceratina calcarata | reverse complement strand
TGGATTTCTAACCAATCACGCTTCATATTAAAACAGAGCGAATTTTAAAATCGTATAAAAATTCATTGGATAATCATTTAAAATCCCAAGAATAAAAATTGCAAATTGTATTAAGACAATTGAAAGCTCCAAAGCTCTGCCAAGATGGGTCGTACTTTGAACTGAACACCCAGAGGGAAATTTTAGGTTAGGTAAAATTTAATTATTAGCCTGAAAACTCAGTTTCGTATTTTGAACTGGTTATCTAGAAAGGTAGTTTATTACTTCGAAACGAATATAATAAACGTGACAGTGGCCTGAAGGATAAATTGCACCGATGGTTGGTCTGTTGCCAACGAAATCCCACCTCGACTATCGACCAAACACAGCCCTTGGTTGCAGCAAAGCTGGACTTAAATCTGAATACGCCTACCTGATACGTGGAA
>NW_017134966.1:0-425 GCF_001652005.2 Ceratina calcarata | reverse complement strand
GTAAAAAACAAAATATAAACGCATTTCGGCGGACAGTTTGAACACGCATAGGTGAAACTAACCACCACCAGTGATCTCCACAGTTTACACTCTCTCTCGCACTCTCTCTCTCTCTCTGCTCGATTCAGCGAACAGAAAGTATCAACGCAAAAAAATATATTATGAAGTTAGAATCAAAGTATTATAAGATTTTTGATTGAAGAGAGAATGTATTTGTTTCTGAATGTACAACTAGTAACAATGAAATTGTTAGTTTCCCCTATGGTACAAAATTCAAAAGAAGTAATTAGTCTATGTCTTATTTTTTCAATGCTCGATCTGTTATCGATACTGTTGGATTTTAACATGATTTACATGTTTTCTTCGTCGATGACGCGTCAAAGTAAAAAGAATTTTAATGTACGTGGTGAGGATGAGTGTAGCTC
>NW_017134965.1:0-425 GCF_001652005.2 Ceratina calcarata | reverse complement strand
AAATTAGAAAATCAAAAAAATAATAATTTCAAAATTAATAATGTAATAAAATCAACTTGAAAAAGAAGAGAACTCAATAATTATTCTTGTCACGATCTTACCGCAAGTGCAGTTCCTTGGCACTTCGTTCTCGTCCACAGAGCTAGTGATGTCAAGGCCGAAGAATTCATCAAACAGGAACTTGCCCTTTCGACTACTCAAATTTCTCGGCTGAAAGAAATATATCCGTCACTCATTTTCAACAGTATGCTCACTTTCCATTGCTAATAATCAAGAGGAACGATCGGAGAAAGTGACCACACTTCAAATATTATGGGTCAAGGCTTGTCTTCTTTAAATCTATTTATACAAACAAATTGTATGTTACGCAGGCAAATGTGATTTGGAGTAACGAACTGTCGCAAAAGTATTAGAATAACTAAAGA
>NW_017134964.1:0-425 GCF_001652005.2 Ceratina calcarata | reverse complement strand
TGTACGACTCAATTTAGGTTAGGTTTTAATTAACTTAATTAAGTCGGGTATAACTAACGAGCCGTGTCCCGACGGGTTTATTGACGTTGCGTAATTATTCCGAGGCTGCTAAATGTATAATGACGTTCTGCTTAAACGAATAGAATAATTAGACCTCGAATTCTTATGCTTAATAAATCTTTTAAACAGTGCAATATGCGTTGTTAGTCCAAGTGTATGAACATGCTATGGGCGGTCAAGCTGTTATTAGGACACGTGTTGTAGGTGTGTTTTCAAGTACGTCATGAATACAGGAGAATGCAAAATTGGTTTAAAATGGCTGAAATTTTATGGAATTTAAGGATGCATTGGCTATACGGTCAATCCCGTATATAATGAAAAAGAAATCAAACGTTCGAAGAACAATGATTTTGGATGAAAAAAGT
>NW_017134962.1:0-425 GCF_001652005.2 Ceratina calcarata | reverse complement strand
AGCGCTGTCTTTGTTTTTGGAAATGTTGGTATGTCGTTGAGATATACGTTGAACAATTTTGGACCTAGTACAGAGCCTTGTGGAACTCCTGCACGTATTAGTCTTCTGGTAGATTTGGTATTGTTGACTTGTACTTTCAGGTGCCTGTTTTTAAGATACGATTCTATGAGTTTTATAAGTGTAGAGGGATATTGTTGTTTAATTAGTTTGTATATGAGCCCTTCTATCCAGACTCTGTCAAATGCTTTTTCTATATCAAGTAGCAGCATTACAGTTACCAGTTCCCTGTTAAAATTTGTTGATACATCATTTACAATTCTGGTGACTTGTTGTACTGTGCTGTGCTTTTCTCTGAATCCAAATTGCTCGTTTATGATAGTGTTGGTTTTCTTTTCAAAATTGTTAATCCTATTGTGTACTACTTT
>NW_017134961.1:0-425 GCF_001652005.2 Ceratina calcarata | reverse complement strand
ATATATATATATTTCGTGAAAAATTAGGCGAGTGATCAAGGACATCCGCAGATATTCTCGAGGAGGTAGAACCTGAATTTTCTAGCAGAGCTTTATCGATGTCGTTGCCCGTTGCGATGCCGTTGAAGAGAATGAATAAGAGGCCGATAAAAAGGTACGAGGAGCATTACGAGGAGAAGGAGAAGGATACGAAAATCTCGAAGATATTCCAATTGTCAGTGACAGCGCTCTCGTTCCTCGCGTTCGGCGGGTATCTACTTACACTAATAATAACAGCGATTCGTCAGAACTCCGCGAATTCCGGTAACGGGAACGTGATTGTTCTCTCAGTAAGTAGACTCCGTTAATACAACAAATATAATAAGTAAAGAAAATCGCAACGATTTCAGAATTTGCAAGGCTTGCAAAATTACAATCGTCCCAAG
>NW_017134960.1:7079-7813 GCF_001652005.2 Ceratina calcarata | reverse complement strand
ATAAGATAGATGCTAATATGCTAAAATACATGTCTAGGAAACTTACATGCCAAATATATTACATTTTTAAAGCTTGTTTGAGTATGGCCTACTTCCCGGATGAATGGAAGGTGGCTAAGATTGTACCCATACCAAAGCCCGGCAAGGTCAAGGATAGGCCGTCGAGCTACAGGCCAATTAGCCTATTATCCATTCTAGGGAAGGTCTTGGAAGCAGTCATCCTTGCAGAAATAAATAAACATCTTAATGTAAATAACATAATTATTCCCCAGCAATTTGTTACGGGCGAAAAAGAGGGGAAGCGAGCCTCGAGGGAAAAAATATGAGCGCGCTGAGTACGAGTTCGAGTAGAAGTTTGTCTTGACCGTGACCAAGGCAATCCGTAGTCCGTAGTCCGCGTCATCGCGAGATCAGCTCCGTTGCGAGAACGTTGAGCTCGGAAGTAATTAGCCTCGTTAACGCTGTGAATAATACTCAGCGAAGTAATATCCGATCGTCGGACGATCGCGTTATAGTTGGATCACGGCACGATGCCGATGATGCCGATCCCCGTGCAAGCGCACGTGTAAAGGACGAAATCCTCGCCAGGATTTCGCTCCGCGCGTAATAGTTAAGTACCGCGTAGTTTGAGTGAACGCAGTTATAGGCCGGTATTCAAAGTCGTTGCTTATTCTTAAGGTCGTCTTAAGCATTTGCTTAAGTCCGTGTTCCCTGTACAAGACAAGGACTGGAAA
>NW_017134960.1:4313-7006 GCF_001652005.2 Ceratina calcarata | reverse complement strand
GTGCTTCTCCATAAATGAGGTGTATGTTCGCGAGGTCAATCGTTGAAAAGTCGTTCGGCATTGTTAAAAATACGCGTAAGTCGGAGGGATCCGCATGTGTAACATGCGCCTCCGCACGTAATGCATATATTAGGAGATGTTCGTTCGAAGGAATTAGCGGTCAACTAATTCCTCGAAAATTAGTACAAAAATTACATATTCGCGAGAATTTCGAATTTAACGGTCCGTAGAATTGTTATTGTTAACGCTCGCGGATTAAGAAGTCGTGATCGATTTCTTATGTACCGCGAGCGGTGACTCATACGGGCGTGTATACGCCCAGAGCATGAGTCCGAGAGAGTAGCAGATAGTTTAGAGTGAGAGCCGCTTATCGGCAATGATACGCGTGCCGCGGTTTCGTATTATTCCTGTACGGTGTGTCGACCGAAGAGCGTCGATTCTTCGAATTTGTCGCGAATTTCCAAGAATTATTTAATCCGCTTGTCTCCGTGCAGAATTCGTCTGCGATACGGATCTAGAACAGCTGTAAGCTGCAAAGGGAGTTCCCTAACCCGAATTTGTAATAATTCGGTGTATGTATGCTATTTTCAGCATAGCTATTCTCTCGGACCATTAGCACGCAATTTTACGGCGGTCAAGCCTAGGTTGCTCGATTAGGGGATATTCGTGCAGCGGAAGTATTTCCGCTGACGAATTTTACATTCTATATTGTGCGATATTCAGACGTAGAGTAATTCCGTTGACCGTGAGACTGAGGTAGCTCGGCCGGTCTGTCGGTTCGATTATAATTCGACGACGTTTGACCGGAGACGTAGGTCTCTCATGAACATTTCTTATTTTCCCTATTTGATTCTCGAAGGTGTTTCCTTCGGAGAGAATCACTCGATCGTTCTATACTTGTATCGAGCTCGCTCTCCTTACGAGTCCGTACTTTGGAAGTCGGATCTCTTTGCGAGACGTCGTGTAAGGAGCAGCTTCTTTGCGCGGGTCGTTACCGCTGATGCCCGCTCTGCAATCTCTATTGTATCCGGGTTAAGATTAGTGCCAAGAGGTACATACGTCCTGTGTGACGTCCTACCGGGTATCATTCTGTGGGCAGTCGTTCAATCAGGCGTCCGTATGGACGTAATGTTGTAATTCACGGCTCGTCGGTCAAGCGGTTTGTAACGCTCTAATACCGAATTCCGACAATAAGGAATTTGATTGTTACCTTGGTGCGCTACGTGGTACGATGTGTCCGTCGCAAGGCTCACTCCAGTTTCGTTCTGCATTATCCAGGTTCCACCGAGGACAGTACTCGGAGTGCCTACAACATTTCGAGTTTCCCGAGGTATCGGTCGAAATACTCGAGCAAGTCACGACGTACAGAGCTGTTCTCTGCTCGTGTGTGACCATTGATTCTTCGCTGTTACGAATAGAACATTCATAACAGCACTTTTACACACGAGTCGACGTGTGCTAATTCCATTGCGGTTTTTTTTTGTCATTACAGCCCTCAGCAATAGTGTGCGGACAAATCCGGAGACGTGCGGCCACGATCTGGGAGGCGGCCTTCCTCATTTTGCATATTAATTATTATTTTTATTATAATTTGGGCTATTACTTGAGATTTTGTAAAATAAATTGGTGTTCGGGTATGTTTAAAAAAGTAACATATCGATTTCCAAACGCCCCTGCGATTTAAATCCAACCGTTCGGAAATAATAATAATCGCGGGACCGTATTGAGGTTCCGCGAAAGTCACCGCGACATTAGAAAAAGCAATGATAAACGCGCCGAGTTTCTTGCCGGCCCGGTCATTGCAACGGTCGCGATGTTTAGATTCGCGACCGGAAAAAGTTCGAAACGGGCAGAGCGCGACGGAGAAAGGTGACGCGCGCGTGACGTGTCACAGGGGAGCGAGAGAGATAGTGACCTCGCGCTTCCCACCTCGCGACGATCGAGGTAAAGGACGGTTCAGAAAAGCCGTTTATTCCAATTTTGGATTTTGTTGAGCGAGGAGTTCCGCGTATCGGTTTTCTCCCGCGAGATAAAAGTACGGCGCGAATAATTCCGTTTCGAGTCTAAGTGTCGGTTCAGTTTTTCGGTCTCGCGGATTCCCGTGTTGAGGGAATCAGAAACGAATCGTGAAATCAGAATCGGAGCTTGTTCAAGTGCCGGAATTAAAAAGTGCCAAGGTTTGAATTCGATCGACGAGTCATTCCGAAACGAGTTCGCGTGTCGAGTTTTCCACCGTGTGGACCCCAAGAGCTGGTGAATACATCACCATTGAGAGTGAGACCTGCCTGGTGGAGGATACTAAGGTGGAACCCAGCCTTGGTGAATACATCACCATTGCGCGTGTGACCTGCACGGTGGACTACGCGTCGGACGGTCAACCGTGTGGACCCCAATTGCTGGAGTAACGCATATCGGTGGAGGATCCAACCGGCGGCTCCAGCGCTGGTGAATACAGCACCATTGCGAGTGCGACCTGCACGGCGAAGGACACATAGAGGTAATTCGTGTGTTCGCGACCGTCCGACCGACGGCTGTTTCCTGTGGTCCATTTAAGACGTTCGTGAAGGAGCAGCCCCCGTATTCGCGTAGCTTCCGAATACGGGACGAGATTGTGACAGGAAATCCTGTAATTTCTACTGCAGCTCATCCCTCACCGGGTCTCAGCCCTGTCAACCAGCCGGTGACGTGTAGCG
>NW_017134960.1:0-4160 GCF_001652005.2 Ceratina calcarata | reverse complement strand
ACGATAGAGCGCTTAAAGTAGCGAATGACGAGCGAGCGCGGTATCAAAGTATTTACATCAGTTTACTTGCATGGCCTCTGATACTTTCATTCTTCCCCATGCTTCTCTCTCCCGTCCTATTGACATGACAGCGGTCCCTCAAGGTATCCACCTTTTGTATGTTTTCCGTAGACCCCGCAATTTCGCTAAATATTTTTTGGGACTTACATTACTTTATTACTGGTCACTACGGTCTGTTGTCAGCCGCCCGGGCGCCGTACCTGGCCAGGAAAATGACTAATTCCATTTATGCATCACCCTTCAATATTTTTACGAACTTTCCGCACTTTTTCGCATTTGTTCAAACGATTATTTCTAAGGTTTCTCCTACTCCTCATAGTGAAGCTCGCCGAAAAGTATAAAAAGGCACGATGGATTCTGCGAGTAGTCAGTAGAAATTGAGAGTTCGAAGCAAAAAAAGTGTCAATCGATTACGTTCATTATGGAATGGTCCAACGAAAAAGTTATTCACTTAATTAATCTGTATAAGAAGAGTCCTGAGTTATGGCAACCAAGCCATGCAGGATATCAAAACAAAGTTAAGAAACACGACGCATGGTGTGCCATTGCAAGTACCTTAAACTGCGAAGTGGAAGCTGTAAAATCGAAAATGACATCTACGTTATCGTCATATCGCCGAGAGAAGGCGAAAGAAAAGAAAACGAGAGGTACAGGAGCAGGTATAAGTAAACTGATGTAAATACTTTGATACCGCGCTCGCTCGTCATTCGCTACTTTACGCTCTATCATCCTCTTTTGTTTATTTTCCTGACCAATTATAGTGCAGCCACTTCCGATCGGCAGTCCGTCAGTTTTTTCAAAGGAAACGGTGCGGGCGGGGCAGAAGGACTGTCCCATACGAAGGGTGGTGGGTTTCATCTCATCGGGAGGCTACACACGGGATAGACGGGACGATTTTATGAACTTTCCTCACTTTTTCGCATTTGTTCAAACGGTTATTTCTAAGGTTTCTCCTACTCCTCATAGTGAAGCTCGCCGAAAAGTATAAAAAGGCACGATGGATTCTGTGAGTAGTCAGTAGAAATTGAGAGTTCGAAGCAAAAACAGTGTCAATCGATTACGTTCATTATGGAATGGTCCAACGAAAAAGTTATTCACTTAATTAATCTGTATAAGAAGAGTCCTGAGTTATGGCAACCAAGCCATGCAGGATATCAAAACAAAGTTAAAAAACACGACGCATGGTGTGCCATTGCAAATACCTTAAACTGCGAAGTGGAAGCTGTAAAATCGAAAATGAAACCTACGTTATCGTCATATCGCTGAGAGAAGGCGAAAGAAAAGAAAACGAGAGGTACAGGAGCAGGTAAGCGTAAAAAAATACATTACTCTTAACATATTCGAAGTTCATACTGTTTGGTACAAATATATTTAAGTAACATTAAGTAACATTTCTTAACAGTAACATTATACATATGTTTTACATACTTTCCAGCCGCAGACGCCACATACACGAGCAGGTGGTTCGCTTACCAACATTTGGATTTTCTCCACGATCGAAACAATCCGCGGGAAAGGTTCAATTCGGAGGTGAGTGTAGTGTTCTTTGTTCGGAGGGCAAGCTCCCCAATTGTGTTGTGAAATAATGCGCGAAATTATCGCGTATTTCTCGGGCACCTGGCGATGGTCTTTGCGCATTATTACAAGTACGCGGTAATGGCAGAAGCGACGACATTTGGTCTTGTAATCTCCTCCAGTGTCCTTCGATTACATTGCCCTCATTCTCCGTGTCCAATTCTCCGGGCGGACAATATAAATTCCGGGAAGTATTCTTCCGTAGAAAATTATGTAAATAAATCGTAGTTGACACAATGAGGGCAACTTTATCCGGGCTCAGGAGGAGCGGTTTCCTTAACACTCGGAAAACTACGGATAATATTCCGAACGCATTCTCCACTACCCTCCGTGCCCTGCAGTGTCGGTAATTATACGTGCGTTGCACGGTGCCTTTCGTGTGTACTCCACTGTATGGTTTTAGAACATTCGTCATTAAGGCAAAAGCCTCGTCGGCCAAAATTACGTACGGCAATGGTACGTCTGTACCTGGAAGTGGTTTCATCTCCGGAAGGCACAGAGAGCGTTGTTCTAATTTTTTATGTAAGAAACTATCTCTAAATATTCCGCCGTCGGAAATCCTGCCTTGGCACCCAACGTCCATAAAAGTAAAATTATATTGTGCATCGACCATCGCGAATAATACGATGCTGTAGAAGCCTTTATAATTATAATACTCGCTACCACCACCAACGGGATTTTGAATGGCGATATGCTTTCCATCCATCGCTCCAATTGCGTGAGGGAAATTCCATTCAGTTTCAAATTTATTGGAAATTTCTAACCATCCCTCTTCAGTAGACGGCAACTATAATCAAAAATATACAAATATCATAAGTATATGAAAAATCAGTGTGTACTTATGTTTTGCAGGAAACTACGTGGCCTCTGGCTGTTGTGTGTGAGGAGGAAAATAATTCTTTGCCACAAGAAGGCCAGGAGGGGGAGCAGCAGCAGATTCATGAAGAAGGACCGTCGAGGCGGCCAAAAAAAAAAAGAGATGACGTCTACCTCGAAGAGGCAATGCAACTTTTAAAAGACGCGAACAAGAAGGACGAGTTAACTGTTTATGGACAATATGTGGAACACAGCCTTCGAAAACTTAATACAAAAAAGCAACAAAAATTTATGTATTTAACAAGTAAATTGTTATACGATTTGCAATTAGAAGATAGTGATTGAGAGTGAACGAATGTGTGAATGAATGAGTGAGTGAGTGAGTGAAGGAGCGAGGGAGGAAGTGAATCGGTGAGCGAACGAGAGAACGAATGTGTGAATGAATGACTGAATGAATGGAATAATAATTAATAAATAATTTAAAAAATGAAAACCACATATTTGTAGTACTTACCTTCACGTAATTCCTAAGCGCGTTGGCAATCGCAGCACACACTTCAATTACAATTTTGGAAATTGATTGAGTGGAAATGCGAAATTGATACATCAAACTGGTGTAAGAATCTCCAGTGGCCAAGAATCTCAGCGTTAAAGCTAATCTGTTTTTGGCAGGAATGCTCTGTCGAAATCTCGTCGATTGCTTCGTTATATTTGGCCCAATCAGATTTAATAACGTTTCAAAGTCTGTGCATGTCATACGACAGAAATTTGCAAATTGCGTGAGCGACATGTCACGCATAAGGGCATTATCGTCTCTCCCTTGTAGAAATCTGGACACCCATTGACGACGTGGACGTCTCCTTCTCGATTCCATTGCCATGAGAATAACCAAAATCGATGAAGTAATTCTTGTTCCACTGCTCATTTCGATTTCTACTTCACTCGTCACAACTGAACAACTCGGCAGTCAAAACTGATTTGAGACGAGGCAGGTAAAAATGGAAGGTGAGGTACAACGTTCAAGAGTGGGGGTGCATGACGTACATTCAGGAAGAAAGCATTGTTTCATTTTTTAGCGAAGAACGTTTGAGATATACTTTAACAACAATGTACATACATATACATAAAATTAAATACACCGTACTATTACTATTATGCAGATGGTGGTTCGCCTACTTATTTATATCAAAATTTATCAGAGAAATTTCGCGCGGCTACGGCAGTCCATGTTTGACACAGTCCCTGAAAGATTTATGTGGGGTACTTATATTTCTGAAAAGACGGGCGCCCACCGGGGTGCCGCGGTCTTCACTCTTTCTTGGCCGTGCGCGCGAGCATCGCTGCGCGGACGCGCGTTGCATAGCTCTGTAGCCGGCTTTCTATACCACGCGCCGAGGTCGGTGTCCGCGCGTTAGACCGCCGATTCCGCCTGAGTCAACGACGGATTGTCACGGTGAGAACATCGCAGTAAAGTAGTTCGACTCGAAATAAGACGTAGTGCATAGCCGGTTCGACAAGACGTACAAGTTCCCAGCTAGGAGGAACCTCGATCAAAGGAAATAGCGGCCACGCAGAAGAAGTTCGCGGTGAAGCGAATAAGAGCCACGTATCTGGACATTTCGGAGTTGCGTCCAACTCGGGTTCATAGGCCGATTGAAGACTGAATCCACCGTCTTAGGCCACCTCTAAGCCTGAATTAGAAACGGCTG
>NW_017134959.1:0-426 GCF_001652005.2 Ceratina calcarata | reverse complement strand
GGCTCGGAGCAGTCCTGACGCAGGAACTCGACGGACGCGAACGAGTAATAGCCTACGCCAGCCGAACACTGTTGCCCGCGGAACGCAACTACACCGTTATAGAATTAGAATGCTTAGCAGTCGTCTGGGGAATACGCAAATTCCGTGGTTACCTCGAAGGGTACCACTTCGTTATCCTCACCGACCATCAGTCGCTCCAATGGCTCCAGAAGATACNTAGCCGACGCCTTCTCTCGAGGGAAGACATCAACGGCGACGATACGGCACAGGTGCCGATGGTATACCGGACTGCTTCAACAAGTGAAAAAGCAGCCGGAGACGCAACCCGAATACTGTATACGGGACGGGCAACTATACCGACACATTATTACCCGCCTGGGATACAATGAAACCAGCCCGGAAAAGAACTGGAAGCTATGTGTCCCC
>NW_017134958.1:0-425 GCF_001652005.2 Ceratina calcarata | reverse complement strand
TTTGATATTCTCTTAAGGAACTCTGAAAAGTCATTTCACGTGTTTGACCTTATATTAAAAAAAGAAAATTTATTCATTATTTATTCATTAGTAATTTTATTACAGTTAGGCGACGCGTCTAGCGTAATCTTTATGCCTACATTTTGTGTACAAGTATTAGCACCTGTTATTAAAAAACTTAGTGTTTCTATACAATAATATTAATATTAATATTCTATGTAAACCATACTGCACTTGCGGGCCAGCGTTATATGAACTTCTAACGATCTGGGTCGTACTCCGATCTTACAATATCAGCACGTTTGGTATTTTACTCTTCTAAACAGAATGCACGAAGCTTCATGCTGTTTTATTAAATTAATTAAGATCTAAAAGAGAAGAAAATGACTAATAATCAATAGTAATAAAAGAAAATACATGTACTG
>NW_017134957.1:0-425 GCF_001652005.2 Ceratina calcarata | reverse complement strand
GAGAGAGAGAGAGAGAGAGAGAGACTGGTGCGGTGGTGCGCGCGCGTGATTATAAGGTTGTTAACGACGCGCAGAGTCGCGTTCCCGGCCAACTGAAACCCGATGCAAATTACGCGGTAATATACAGTCCAGCATGCTAATAACGTTGCAGTAAATATCACCGCGTATTTCGCGTCGAGAATATATGGCCGTGCCGCGTTTATTTTGCCCGCGAGATCCTCGAAACGATACACCGGGGCTGCGCAAGCGCCCGTGGCGGTGCACGGGTTCGTTAAGTCGGGTTTACTTTTAGTAGAATTAGAGGGGGTGTTTTACACGGGGTGGAATGGGCCGATTATCTCGATTTCGAGAAACAAAGGCCACCTTGAAATATCCGGCAAACGTTTATAGAAACAAGATACGTATTTTAAGATAAGATTTCATAC
>NW_017134956.1:0-425 GCF_001652005.2 Ceratina calcarata | reverse complement strand
ATATCGATGAAATATATAAATTGTTTCACGTATTCCCAAGTCGATTCGCTTCAAGGAACGAATCGAACCCGATACGAAGGGATTGGGTGGTTAGAAATTGCGCGGGGCCGCACAGTCCCGCTTTTTTATTCAGGCGACGTCGCCACAATGCAAATGGTGGATGCAAATGACAACGCCGTGGAACGGAAGTCGTTCGCCTCGCGCTCCGTTATTTCCTGGCAGTCGCGGCTCCCTTCCGTACGCACGTTTCTTTTAATCTTCAAGGTGGGCTGATTTTAAACCGCCAATGAAACGCGTTCCCAAGTTCTGACATCAGCCGAATTTGGGATGTGCTGGAAGCAACGTTAGTTAGTGGTAACATTAGGAAATATTTATTACGATACGTTTCATTTACAATTTAGAATATATCGTATATGTGTTTACGA
>NW_017134955.1:0-425 GCF_001652005.2 Ceratina calcarata | reverse complement strand
GTAATAATTCTAGAACATTCTATTATTTCTTTAAGCACCTGTGGGTGAACCTGTTTCACCGTATTCAAATTTAATACAGCAATAAAGCACCCTAAACTGTTCCTTCTGAAGGTCCGTGCGGTTTGTCGTCCAGGTGCGAGTCGTTTTGTGAAAGAAAGGGGGAAGGACCGCAGGCAGGGGTGGTTTGTTTAATCGATGCGACTCTTTGATCCCGCGTTCTGTCCACAACAGCGTTGAAGCTTTCGCAATCACGCAGGCATCACCGCGGTCTTTGTTTCCTTTGCATGACGCCGATTCGTGAAAGTAAACAGCCTCTATTCTCGCTGAGAAAAATTCACTTCCGCGGTTATTTAACCGTAACTGTTCTTCCCGGTTCCATCTTCCAAACGGATATCCCATTTTATATTCTATAATAGAATTATTAT
>NW_017134954.1:0-425 GCF_001652005.2 Ceratina calcarata | reverse complement strand
GTATAGGAAAAGTAAAAAATTTAATTGAAAAAAAAGTATTAAATTAATAATAATCATTTTAAGCAAAAATTTCAGGTGTCTTTTGACGGTAGAAATAATGTTAAAAGAGTACGTCGACTATCATCAAAAGAATCGATGTTCATCGAACTTCGTCGATTCGCGATAAATATTCGTAATAGAATAAATGTAAAATCGATTTAATTTGATTTTGTGATGTCATAATGACTGTCGAGAGATATATCATGACAAAATAATCCGTCAATCAATTATATTATGCATTAAACGCAATAATTGGAATTTGTCAATTTTATGTTTAACGTAATTTAAGTTTAACGTAAGACAGAATTTCATCATTCAGACCGCTGCATACTTGCACACGGATTGTAAATTATAATTCTTTTAATATGCACTCTACTACCGTACAA
>NW_017134953.1:0-425 GCF_001652005.2 Ceratina calcarata | reverse complement strand
TTAATCACCACGTATAGCTCGTATAAGTATTAAATAATTAATCATTCAACTCAAAGAGTTACTGTTAGTGAACAGCAGCAGATCATTGCCGACATAGCTCGGAAAGGAAAGTCTCCCATGTATCCCTCTCCACCAGGAGGATATGAAACAGTTTCTGGAGCCTTTGTACCAGGAGAAAAACCGTTGACTTTAATCCTTTGTGAGCTCCAAGCGATTACACACGTGTAACAGCAACAGAGGCTTTTTCATCTAGTTCATTATATATATATATATTATTATCATTAAGAGTTATTATCAGAGTTCCTATATTTTGTTTTATACGAAGAGTTTATTTTTGTTTTTGTTTAAAAGAGATTTTACTTATAATAACCATTGTATTCTGTAAGTACGAATAAATCATAGTGTAAAACCTGTGAGTAAGGAGT
>NW_017134952.1:0-425 GCF_001652005.2 Ceratina calcarata | reverse complement strand
TATATTTTGCTATTTTAATAATAAATGGTTGGTTTTGGAGGAGTCACAGAATATTCGTGAGACTGTTGAGTGGTCTGTATGACTGAGGCAGAGGCAGTTATTTAACAGTTACGAGGGGGCGATAAAAGAAACTGGCACAATTTAAAGTTGAAGATCAGTAGGAGGCGTGACGGCAGGGAGAGAGACACAGGGGAGGTAGACGACGATTTTCCACTTCCTCGAGTGACTAAACTTCTTTCTCTCCTCTGATACAGAATACGTAGGGTGGAGAGCGATAAGAGTGACTCTGACCATTTTCACTTTCTCCCCCCGCTCCTGTAATTCTATGCATCCTTCTTGACTCTTATCTAGAAGACCTTCAGTAATCTTTACTCTTTTATTGTTTATAGTTGCCCAAAAGTTAGGAAGTTTCATTTAATTTCTTA
>NW_017134949.1:0-425 GCF_001652005.2 Ceratina calcarata | reverse complement strand
CTGCTCTAATTATTGGATCTCAATTATTGCAACTAATTATAAGGACAACCAAAATAGTATGATTGTTGAAGACGAAATACTATGCATATAAAATGATCAAAAATGATAAAATGTTATATTATATACACTATTAGAGGATCACCAATCGGTATACAATAAATAAATAAGGATCGAGACTTGTGAATGAGGCTGTCCTCGAGAACGCCCATGCGAATCCATAATGTATCCGAAACGAACTCGTCGAAAGTAAGGATTCTAGCGATCAATCAGAAAGAACGTCAACGACGCCGTTTCTCTGTTTGGGTATACTTCGTTAGACTGTTTTAAGAAGACTAACTTAGGTGCGTGCAATTTTTACTCTTATCGTGCAAGCCACGCGAAAATACGCACGGCTAGTTTCACCGCGTGTGTCGCGTAACACGAGT
>NW_017134948.1:0-425 GCF_001652005.2 Ceratina calcarata | reverse complement strand
TCGATCGCTAGCGGCTAGTTCCCATTCATTGCCAATTCCGTTTAATTAAACTTGGTTACGTTTCAACTTTTGTACAGTCGAGTGTACTTTTTTAACCGGACGAACATTGGTTTCCAACGGGATAACCATTAATCGAGATGCACTTTTGATTAGTATTTCGATTTCCGATGAGTGCTCGACCGGAGATCCTCTTTTTACCATTCTCGTGAATTTATTCGTCGTTTTCGGACGAACAGTTCTGGAGAAAATATTTTTGCGAAAGTTTGCCGGACTGTTTACGTGCAAAGAGGACGCAATTATGGAACGAGGCGGCGACGGAGATTGTTTGAGGGAGCAGCGATTGTTTGAAGGTATGATTTGAGTGTTTCTCCAACTCAATTTGCGTTTATTGTTTCCAATCGATTCTCAACGAGTAATGGTAATTT
>NW_017134947.1:0-425 GCF_001652005.2 Ceratina calcarata | reverse complement strand
CCTTCCAACAGAATATTCTCTTCCCTTGACATTTTTTCTATCACAAAAAATAAGCAATATATTTAAGGTGGTCAAGTTAGGTGGAATACCCTGTATATGTACATACACAACATATTGTAGACATATACAGCATATATGTACATTGATATGTACATATTTGATTCGTCAGAGGGTTAGAAATTGTTTAAAAATCGAATATTAATTTCAAAATGCATTCGAACGACACCAAAAAATAATTGGAATTGTCCTATTATCGCAACGTGATCGTTTCGATTATTTCAAACGGCAGTACATGGATCAGCTCGAGGAAGTCGTCTTGGAAACGAGAGGATTCCTGTGCGAGGAGATCGCGGAATTGACACCGGCTCCTTCGACCGAGCAAAAGACTGCTGCGCCTCCACTCTCTGCCCCGGTGGCCGTTGTGG
>NW_017134946.1:0-425 GCF_001652005.2 Ceratina calcarata | reverse complement strand
GTCGTGTACTTAATAATGAAGAATATTGTTCTCTCTTACGATGAGTGTGATAATTCTCAACTGCGGTGACATAAAGTGATTCATTGCGATCTGATAGGACGATTCATTTTAGTTTAATTGAAGAGACTATTCATATTTCCCGTTGTTACGTTTTTCGCTACTAAGATGATCGGAAATTGGTTGATAACCTGCATTGAAAGAGAGACGGGTGTGGGCGGGAAGCTGAAGAAGGACTGGGACCTGCGGGTACGACGTAATGACAAAAATAATAAAAAATACTGGCTTTCAAAGTGACTGCTTCTTTACAAAGTGATTGTTGAAGTTCCAAAATTCGATTGTTTGTTTATATTAGAAAGGAATTATACACAAATCAATGAGATGCCAAAGATAAATTTTGCACGGATTTGACACGTTCAGTTCAACGT
>NW_017134945.1:0-425 GCF_001652005.2 Ceratina calcarata | reverse complement strand
GTTTGTAATTATTTTTCCAATTTTTTAGCAACCTTTATAGTATTCCTGTTTCTTCATCTTTCAGCTTTAAATTAATCTACAAACCATCCGTTTTATTTCATGTCAGTTTCTTATTCCCATTGCCATTTCTTATCCTTCGTTCCAATTTGTTCTTTAATATCCTGTAGATCATTTACGCTTTCCTGGATTTCATGCATCTGAACAGAAAAGCTGTACAGCTTTTTCAGAATAAACGATAAATCTGAATTGTTCTCTCTGACTTATCCTCCCCTTCCTGCTTTTAGGTATCAATTCCATAATCATTTTGTTAGACTCACTTGTATCCCCTTTGGGGAAAGCAGGGCGAACTCGACTAAGCATTATAATTCTATTTCGTTAGAACTAGCGTTTCTAGCCTTCTATTCGTAGTTTTAGAATTCAGACTA
>NW_017134944.1:0-425 GCF_001652005.2 Ceratina calcarata | reverse complement strand
TATAAATATTAAATAAATTAAAATTACATAAATAACTACAGTATGATTATGTTAATAGTTTGAGGCCACCTTCTGCAAATATGCACGCTCCAATATACAATAGCGATCTACAAGAACAGATACAATGATATTTACAATGATATTTACAATGGAAAACATGCATGCGATGCAATGTTCTATTGGTTAATTCAAATAATGCATCCTGATGCTATCCAACAGCTAACTAATCCTACTACCCATGGATCTACAATGCGCGTGACAGATGTAAGTGGTACTTACTGTAATCCAATATAACCTGTACTATTCTGACAGGCAGCTCCATTAGCTCTTTATATAAATTAACTTTTGAACTCTCAATATTAAATAAACAAAACAAGAACCCCAACCTAATGTGTGCATGCCGAGATTGACTGAGAGAGAGAATG
>NW_017134943.1:0-425 GCF_001652005.2 Ceratina calcarata | reverse complement strand
GAATCTTAAAACGAATTCAACGACCTATAACACAAGGACATTGAAGGTCATATAATGACTGATGTGATTAACTTTCATTACAGTTAATCGTTCTTTACAATAATACTTTTTGTTTTGTGAAAAGTGGTGATAAATTTGAATGGAGAGCGAAATAAACTTTTCGGTTCGTGTGTACTACGTGTGTATAGCACATGTATGTATCGAGAGAACTTGCCTCCGGTCGGCTATCTTACATTTGCGTTTTATTATTTCGCATGCTCGTTGAACAGTACCACCTACGTATTCATCTTTTGTACATAGTACAGAATATGGTGAAATATTCTCGCAATGCTCGCCGAAACAGTCCGTTGAATTTTCCCTCACTCGGTGCACTCGTTAAACCCAGTGAAAAAAAAAAATTCATATGCAAACTATAACTAAAAAAG
>NW_017134942.1:0-425 GCF_001652005.2 Ceratina calcarata | reverse complement strand
CGTATATTCCTTAACTTTATTTATTGCATCAATAGTCGAGCGATTTTTTCTAAATCCAAACTGTCTATCTGATAGGCCAGATCGTGTAGTGTTTAAGTGTTTTTCTAGCCTAAGGACTATTAGTCTCTCTAGTAGTTTACTCATTTCATCTATGAGACATATGGGTCGATAAGATGATGGCTCATCTGGAGGTTTATCAGGTTTCGGAAGTAAAACAAGTTTCGCGTTTTTCCATATGGTCGGGAAATAACCTTGTTTCAGCGATGTATTGAAAATGTCACGCAGGGTACTGAGAAGGATTTCAGATACCATACTCAGGCATCTACCTGATATCCCATCCGGGCCAGGCGATACTCTCTTTTTACGCATTTTCGTGAGTACAGCAACTATTTCATTTGTTGTGACTTCGCACTCTGATGCCCATG
>NW_017134941.1:0-425 GCF_001652005.2 Ceratina calcarata | reverse complement strand
ACGAAAAAAAAAAAAAAAAAAAAATGGAATCGTCGACTAACTATTAGGAGTGTTTAAAGTAAGAATGACAAATGTAATGATGGCTACGATGATTCCATCGAGTGAAATATGAATCACATAATCGGAATCCACGGATTATATTTCCAGTCAACGAAGATTTCAATGAAAAATGTTTAATCTCATCTCTGGACGAGAACAAGTTGTTACTATTTATCACTAATCATGTATCTGTTATTTGTGAAATATTATAGCATCGATGGGTTAGTAATTTACGTTACAAATTCTGAGAGCAATTAGAAAATTCCTTTCACCCCTCCAAGGGTTGGAAGCAATTATTTCTCTTAGGTCAAATCGAGAGTTCTTGTCAGTAATCTTTTATTATTACTAAATAGTATTATTTTATTTACCCCTTTTTCTATTATAGG
>NW_017134940.1:0-425 GCF_001652005.2 Ceratina calcarata | reverse complement strand
CATTATAAATGCCTCAATGAATTGTACGATATAATACAATGCTGAAATTCTCTTGCTTAGAGTTTATTGTCAGAGTAATCAAGTAATGGAGAAATTTCTCAAATATTTTTCTTTGAAATAGTATGATTTATTTGAACGTTATTTCGGAGCTTCTCTGAAGAGAAGTATGAAATATAACACAGTGGAGCTTGGGGTTCAAAGTGCTACTGATACCAAGAATCGTTTTCCAGCATTGATCTTGCAAGTCATGGATGAGGTGGGACTTCAAATAAGGATGGTAAACGAGATCATCTTGCCAGGAATATTTTATTTACAGTCCGTTTAAATTTTTCAATCTCCGCATTGCTCATTTTATACATACGCAAACGATGAAAAATTCGGAGTGTATTCGAAGAACAACCAGACTATTTCTCAAAGGTGATTTT
>NW_017134939.1:9917-10732 GCF_001652005.2 Ceratina calcarata | reverse complement strand
TTCTTCGTCTCTTGAACATCGGTTTTCTTATTTTTATTTAGTTTCATTTCAAAAAACTTCATTCGACGTTCCCAATTACTTTCAATGTGACAATGAACTATATAGATAGCTTGACAGTGGAATTAATCTTGTATCACTAAGAAAGCTCGTTGTTCGGATATTCTATGACACGTGCCTAGCCATTGATCACACTATACTATATTTATAGAATTATTGCGTAAGAAGCCGATTAATCGAATTATTAATTAGCATAGTCTTGAAATTCAGTAACTAGATACTTTCTATTTGAGTGCATAATTCGACCTTTAATTATAGTTTCCTCACAGTCTTTCTCTCTATTTTTTCATTAGTTCAAAAATTCTTATTCAATGTTGAAATGAGTAATAATTGATTTCTCATATTCTTTGAGGCATTCTTATAGTGAAAGGTAATTCAGATGTTTCTTCAGGTGTTATTTTCTTTTCTACGTTCTAATAATTAAATAATTTTCAACAGAGCGTGCGTTGATCATAGAACTTATGTGTTTGCTCAAGGAGGTTTCACAGATTATATAAAGTCTCTTTGTCGTATACAGGTTACAAAGAAAAATGTTAACACTCTGTGTTTAAGGTTGTATAAGCCGTAAGATCTCTGCTAAAAGTGTAAGAAATGTCATAAACACTATGTTCAATATTTGAAACGATATATTTGTGGGAAAAATTATATTTACAGAGAAGTGAGTTTTATGAACTTTTTGGCCTGTCTGTTTAAGTCACTGGGAATTTTTAATATATATTTTCTATTATTCTAATACTTGATTTTCGCATTTTTCGATG
>NW_017134939.1:5980-7456 GCF_001652005.2 Ceratina calcarata | reverse complement strand
CCTAAAAGTAGAATATTCAATAAAAAGCATATAAATTCGTATATAAGGACAAATATGTTTTGAACATTTAGAATCAATTCTTTCCTAGATTTTGCACGAAATAGATTGTCAATCACGGCAACGTTTAAAACCACACACGTTTATTGAATTTCGAAATTCATTCTCTCGTTTGGTTATACATATAGCCTCGGTACGTAGCGTGGGCGGGAAAATTCAATTTGAGGTAAACGTTACCTCGCTTGATAGGGGTAGTAGGGCGTATCGCGAGCAAATGTCTTTGGTAAAGTTCAAAGGTGCTTAGTTAGACGCGGCGCTGACACAATGATGATCAGGATCCATAGGTACGTTCAGCCTCGATTCGCGAACAGGCTTCAATGAATACCGAACGCGAAAGTGTTGGACTTTGTATACTCCTCCGATATCAGACGTAGTTGCATATTTGGGACGGGTAATGCGCTTTCAGTTCGAATTATGGATCCGATCGAGCGCTCAGATAGCTACGTTTCTCCGTTGAATCAGAACTGCTCTATTTTCTATCTCTACTAAATAATTTTTCGGTATATATGGAATTTTTGCAGTCTAGCGTTCAAAATATATTGTTCTTGATAAATCAAGTACCTATTAGATATGAGAATTGTAGACAATTGTTAATAGAATAAATGACAAATTATTCAGTGAAGCAATTATTCAATTAACCCCTTTCTCAATTTTTATACTGTCTTCGTTTAAATTCAAGCAATAAATACTTAAATATCTCGAGAAGATTAATCTCATCATTCTACAATTTGTTAGATTTCATTCATCTGACGTTTTACAATTTCTTCATTTATTGTTACCTTCTAATTAAAAAGGACAGATTTAATTTTGTTTAATCGTAATTAATGTGGAAATATGAACAGACAGAAAGGATCGTAGCACGTCGATCGAGATTTCGACCCGTAATGCGCTCTGTGTCAATTACTAAATGACGTTTTGTAACAATACCGAATTAAGATCGATCTCTGAGATCGTAACCGTAGATAACGACGTTATTGTTCGGCCGAGAAGTGTTTAATCTTACTATTAACCGTGTTTGAATGCGCGCTTTTGAACACCCTGTCTACTACCACCGTACCAATGCGGTGGAGAAAGCCGTCCGATTCAATGTTCCCCGGTACATTGTCTCTCCGCGGTTTCGATCTCCATAGGCGATGGGAAGAAAATTCTTCAGTGAGAAAGCCTAGTTGCGCTTTGACGCGACGAAAGTAGGCTAACCGGAAGCTGTGAACAGTCGCCAGCATTCCCTATGATGAGATTCACCATTTTTTTGCGATATCAATATTGAGGAAAGTCGGCCTTTTAGTCTGAATTCTTCTAAGAATTGTGATGACGAGAAGTAGACATGTTTTAAACAAACTTGTTTCGATTTTCCATAAAAAATGATAGATACAATGAAGTTCACAAACATATATAAAATTAGTCTACTTTGCTATATAA
>NW_017134939.1:4509-5573 GCF_001652005.2 Ceratina calcarata | reverse complement strand
AAACGTAAAATCGAATTTAATATTACAATTATTATTTGATCATTTAAGATTAATCGTGTACTCATATTTTGCATTATTTTTGCTCGATTGTCGTTAAAATAGAGCATAACAAGGTTAAAATTTTACCGAAATGACAAATGATAGAAAAGTCACGTGACTACCATAATCCCTCAATGCTGCATAGTGCATATCATTACATAAATTCCCTCAAGTTTATTTTCATAATAAATATATGAATCTGAATACATACATTTTCACCACACTTCTTATTGAAAAATTACAAATTAATGTTTGAAACAATGTGGTACCGATTATCGCTCATTATCTTGGAAAACGAAAAATATAGTCAAACTGTAATGATCTTCATGCAATTTCATAGTCTGGGCGGCAATTTCCAACAGGCTAGGAAGTGTACGTCGTCGTCTAGAGTACCCAGAGCATATTCCGTTGGCGAGTCAATATCTGATAGCAATCAGTGCACGGTCATATTCGGTTCTTCGAACCGCAAATTCTCGACGCCAGAAAGCGAATTTCGTAGCTGGTCCGTTCCTCAATTTTCTAGACTCCTTTCACGTCATATTTCCCGTCTTTGAAAACGTACATACATTCATACATAATATACGTCTCGTCGTGGCGCATATATTTTTATCGATAAAATTCGGTTATCAACGAATGAAAAATAGGGAAAGTCTGATATTGACGAAGAAAAATTGTTTGCAATTTTTTGGCTGCATACTCTTTCTTGCCATAATCGAGGGAAATTTAAAATATTTTTTGACTGTCGAACGGATGAACTATTTCCGCGAATGTTCACTTCAGTTCTTCGTGTCAACTCAAATCAACTGGAAGTTTTACCTAACAAGAAATGTGATTTGACTGGATACAAATGAGAAAACGCGAAGGAAATCGATGAGGAAAGTACAGATTGGAAGTGAGTGGAACTGCGACGGAAATAATGCGATCTGGTTCGCGATTTTCTGCATTTGTTATGGATCCAAACGTGTCTCGAGGAGCAACGCTGGATCACGTGCGTAAATTCCTTCAAATTGTACTTCAATCGATGG
>NW_017134939.1:0-1547 GCF_001652005.2 Ceratina calcarata | reverse complement strand
CTAACTTACGGACTGCAGTATCAAATCATTTGTCATTCTGTGACATCAAGTAATTGTTTATTCAACAAATTAGAAATTCATTTATCAGCGAACACGTCTGTTGAATCTCGTCCGATCTCGTCTGTGCAAACATGCAATTATGGAATTAAAAGAATCGAGCCTCTCGCAATATCTTTTTAATACGACTTTTACCAACTTTTAATCCGCGTTTTGCCCCTGCTTAATTGCGTTTTAATTGCGGCGGAGTCGTCGGACCAACTCGGCACACGTAATTAGTCGTCTCGTTTCGTATCGTCACGCACGTGCGAAAATCGATCGCGGAAGTTGGTCGTTTCATCTGATCGTTACAATTTAACGCGATTCACGACCAAGAGGAAAAAGAAAATTACACGCGGTTCATCGCTTTTTTGCGCCCCTTAATTATTATCCTGAATAATTGCCGGTGTTAATTATCGCGCTCGACAGAGCAGCGTGTCGGTGCATTTCGAACCTGGATTTACTCGCTGACGACGATACAATTCGTAAACGAGAACTCAATGAATGTTTCTGCGGTACTGCTTCGTCTTATGCAAATTCCTGTAGTCGTCAGAACCCGCGATTTTTTTTTCACACTGATAATCAATTACAAATTTGAATTGCGTAGAACATTTCAAGTAATTAGAGCATTGTACGTTCAAATATTCCTTTTGCTTAATTAATCTGATATATTTGAATATCGGTGAACTACGTTAATTTATTGAGAGTATAAAAATTGAGTATAAAAGCAGTAAAGTTAATTATGGATTTAGCTTGCTAAGGAGGAAATGATTTCCGTGATCTAGAACGGAACATATTTCAAAGCCGCGTGAATGCAAACGAGTCCTTGCCTTATACTTTACTCGTAGGAAGTCATCATTATGAGAAGGTGTAGCTGTCGGTCATGGAATCTTCAAGTCCAGCGGGACTCTCTAAATAAGTTTTTATCTTTTGAATAATTTATTTCGCATTATAAAACAACTGCTGGATGTATTTTTCTATTAAAAGCGATTTTTTTTTTTCAAAATTTTTAGCTCAAAGTTCATTTCCGCTGTCCTTTATATTTAATAGTGAAGATTTCGTCAAATGATTTTATTTTAGGGAAGTAAGTGTATTAGTGCAAATATTTCCATCATTATTAAGGATGCGATGTGTCTGTCGCGAGTCAAATACAATTGTCCTAGTTTGAAATTAGTTTGGCTTAATAGCTAACGCTATTGCGAGGCCAACACGTCTGTCCTAGTTTGAAGTCGATTCCTTGGTAATCTCGGTTAACTTCTCATTCGATCGCGTGATAAAATCCACCAACTTGCTGGTGCTACTAATCCCCAATATAATTACCCTTCATTGCTCCACAGATCTAAATCTATTGCCTGTAATTTTTGTTAACTAAATGGATGATCTTTTTCTATACAGTATACACCTATCTTCTATTTTATAATTTTTATCAGAACCCATAGTTCTCTTTATTAAATAAGCGCAGACACTTTCTAGCTTTCCTGCAACAATCGTAAACGTAAAATACCAATAAA
>NW_017134937.1:0-425 GCF_001652005.2 Ceratina calcarata | reverse complement strand
TTTAGATAATGTAGAATAGAGGATTTCTATTTACAGTCTCTAATCTTTTCTATTTCAAGGAGTACATGTATAATGTAAAAATGAAGCATTCTCAGATTCTATCCAGTCGTGGATCTCCTTCGAAAACAAACATTCACAGAATATCCATTCCTACTCTCATATATTCCCCATTGCAATGCAATATTCGATCAATGTTTAGTTTCACTGGGTTGCATCCCAGTATATCATCTCATCCACTCTCATGCCATTACATTTCCCAAAACGTGATCACTAGTATATCCATATCTTGAAATCTACTAAATATCCAAACTTCTGTTTATATTTATATAAAAATGATAAAAAACAAAAATCAGTAAATAGAAATTCTATAAACATTAACACTAGAAAGACTGAAACTTAGTATATACCTATATTGCCCAAAGCAG
>NW_017134936.1:0-425 GCF_001652005.2 Ceratina calcarata | reverse complement strand
TTAGGATACTTGATAGAAATCTTGCAGCTCATACAACCTTAAGGACATGGAAATTGTTTGGCCATTTTGGTGGATGACGAACAAAGTGAAGTTAGGCACAAATTTCTTTTTACAGTTGTGAAATCGGTTAAGGAACCATTTAGACGCAGCATTGAATTTGATCTATGGTTTAATTTGCTTAATTCGAGAACGATTGCAGCAACTATCTCTTTGGTTGCCTAATTACGCCGGAAGCGTCGACGGATTTAAAAGAATGACGTTATGATTAATATCGTCTATGATAAATCGACTTGTAGTAGCTACAAGAAGAAGAAGAGGAACGAGTTTCAAGCGTTCGTAGCGAATTGCAGAAAATCTTAATGAACTGTCATTGAGAAAAATTGCACATTTCATGACGAACGAGGTTTTTTTTTAAACATAAATCG
>NW_017134935.1:0-425 GCF_001652005.2 Ceratina calcarata | reverse complement strand
TCAAAAAATTAAGACGAGTAGTAGCTTACATTTTACGTTTTGGTCGACGCACACACAACGGAGGTCCATTGACGGTAGAAGAAATACAACATGCGAATACACGCATCATCTGCCTTTTACACTCGACCGCATTCTCCGATGAAATTCGACAATTAAAAAATAAAGACGGAATTCCTCCAAAAAGCAAGTTGGTTCCTCTGAACCCATTCCTCGATGATCATGGAATAATTCGAGTAGGGGGTCGATTAAAAAATTCAAATCTCTCATACGAACAGAAGCATCCCATTCTTTTGCCGAAGAATCATCACATCACTGATCTGATCATACGAGATGCACATTGTTCTAATTTCCATGAAGGCATCACTTCCACTTTGAACACCGTACGACAGGCTTATTGGCCCATAGATGGGAAGAATGTTACGCGA
>NW_017134934.1:0-425 GCF_001652005.2 Ceratina calcarata | reverse complement strand
GTCGCTCTGTATCTCATGTACCGTGTGTGTAGCCCAGTGAGTGTCTTCATTTATTTTTGTGTCATATTTATTAAGTGCTACGTGATCTCCACTCAGATACATAAGCTATCTATGTGTTATGCTGTCCAATCGACTGAAATGTGTAACATATGTGACTTGTCCTACTGCGGCCATCTGGCACGATCCGTTACACCTCGCAACGTCGTCGACCCTCCTAAAACTTCCTGTGCCTCTACCCCAGATGCAGCTTATACAAGCTCATGCTTTGAAGCCTTCTATCAGCCAGTGCGACTACAAATTGCCAATAAAGGTCAGTTTAACTAAAATATAACATATCCCGATGTAAATAAGTTTGAACGGTAACGTAACGCTCCGTTCCTCCAGTGCGCAAGCGCCAAGAGTTTTAAGATTTTACCCATAGGCTA
>NW_017134933.1:0-425 GCF_001652005.2 Ceratina calcarata | reverse complement strand
TGTGTGTGTGTGTGTGTGTGTCGATGTCAATCATTTGGTTTATTTTGGCATAGAAAATAATTTTATTTACAGTCTGACAATAATTATTAATCGTTTACCTATAGTTCTTTATACTAAGTGACGATAGTATAACTTGAAGTACTTACTATATTATGCGGTTCTCGGCTATGTACATAACGAAACGGCATGACTAAATATCATTGGACGTGGACCAAGTTTTTCTCCGCTCCGCGTAAACGATTCGTTCAGTCAAGGACACATGTAGAAAATCGATCTCCTAAGAGGAGTGATCGATAAGATCGGCCGCTAAAATACTATACTGATACAATTAACCTCGTAATTATGCGCCCGACGTATCCGCTGTGAATACGCTATCAATTCTCATATACAGCTCTTGATTCACTTGATGAACTGAACATGATAAT
>NW_017134932.1:0-425 GCF_001652005.2 Ceratina calcarata | reverse complement strand
ATGTTAAATAGATATTTCAACTATTTTTGTTATCGCACTCAAGATTTGAATATTGTTCTAATAAAACGTTCCTTTAATTTTATGATTTTGTTTTCAATAAACATAACCTGATATATTCCATTTTCATTTCCTAATCTCATACCTGTTTATTTTTATAATAAAAATGATTTAATTGTGAATTTATATTTATGTGTATCGCCATATGAGCCTAACCCAAGAAATTTAAATCTCCCACGATCCGCGCTTCTTAGCGACGTTGCCATGTCTTCTTAATGGTGGCCAGCTATTCATTGTAATTACAGATTTTTTAACTTTACATGCTTGAATCTTTTTTTAAACGTTTGCAATTAATAATTTCAAGTGATCAAATTGTTGTGCAGATGTAACTTTTGCTTTTGCAGTTTTTTATTAAAATCTGAACGTCA
>NW_017134931.1:0-425 GCF_001652005.2 Ceratina calcarata | reverse complement strand
ATAAAATGTAATCCTATATCAGGTCAGGTACTTTAAAAAATGTTGATAACGGGAACTATTGACATAGAAGACATTTATATTTTTATATAATAAGAGAATTCATATGAAATTATAAAGATCTATAAAGTATTAAAAAATATTATGTGGTGCTAATAGAGCCATGGGATAGGACAAAGATTATTTACATTACGAATTCAGTTCAAGATTCTCTCTTCTAATCTAATTGAAATATGGCAATATCTTGTCCCTGGAATTAATTAGCATTCACATGAGCATTAGTTGGTCAGTATTGGGTGTAAATTAGTAATAACTGTGTTCTTGTATGTTGGAAAGAATTTTGTTACTATTAGAAATGTATTCTTCTATTAGTAACAAAAACATCACATAAAATTTTATTCCAGGATGTTATTTACTATAAGATCTGT
>NW_017134930.1:0-425 GCF_001652005.2 Ceratina calcarata | reverse complement strand
ATATATACATACTTTTTTATTTTCATATATATAGATAAATAATAAGTTATTTAATTTTGTTGTTCATTCAGTTTAGTTGGAATTTTAGTTTTACGTGCCTGTACGAATTGTACTGCGACAGTAGAGGCATTAGGAATGAGACAGGCTTAAATGGGTGCCATTCGACTGTCAGTAAGTCAACATTTGGATTAAACATTCTCTGCTGGAATCTTCCGTTCAGCGAACACCACACGTCGATATAAATGCTCAGATTTGAAGACAATCTCGGCCATCTCGGTTTCTTATCACGTTCGACGTCACTCTCAAACCGACGCCTCTCTTGCTCGATTAAATTCTCCTGCAAATATCAATGATTCCTTTCTAAAATCAAAAATCATTTTCTTATTCATGAAAAATTATGTAATAATTATTGTAAGAGTTATTAT
>NW_017134929.1:11258-11908 GCF_001652005.2 Ceratina calcarata | reverse complement strand
CAATTATATAATTCTCACTACTATAACTTTTTTTACTATCTCACATATGAGAAATAATTTTTATTCTAATTACCATTAAACGTATCACCGTGCTTTTATTCCAATTAATTTTGCCAGAGACCTGAGCCTGCATTATTCTCCGAGGTATATTAAACGAAAATATCCCGTATACTTTATGGTTGACATAAATTACGCGAAACCTAACAAGCTCTCCTCTGTTTTCATCCATACGTTGACCAAAGTATACTTTCTTTCGCCCACGTAATAAAACTGATCCCCCCGTACGTTGAGTTGCAACCAAAATTTCCATCAAACGAAGTTTCGTGAATTTCAGGATCAAACGGTTTAAAAATAATTTCACTATCGAGCCGACGTCAACATTGGCTAATTACAGTAATTGAGAATATCGTTTCCTTAGAAAAGTACATATTCAGAGTAATTAATCTCTCACCTTCGACAGACCAATTATGTTAATTGCGATTTTCATACAAAAGATCGAGTAATTATGTTCTTAACGAAATGGTTAAATTATTTAATTCCCATGATCGTTTTATCGTTCTATAATTCCCCGATTTCCATTAATCATCTTCTATTATCCAGTAATTGTCTAATTTCCTTTAATTTATCTCTGATTATTGACATTTTATTTA
>NW_017134929.1:7020-9850 GCF_001652005.2 Ceratina calcarata | reverse complement strand
TGGGGAGGCATAGATTAGGGTTTTCCTTTTTATCAATCTATTACCATTTATTTTCTCAATTTTTATAGTCGTTGCTTAAACAATTGATTCTCATTTTTATTTTTATTCACACAAAAAAGAAAATAGGCATTGATTTTCCTTGAATGGAAAAATCGATTTCCATTCAATTGGAGCAGAGAATTCTGGGGTGGCATAGATTAGGGTTTTCATTTTTGTTTTCAATTTTTATACTCGTTGCTTAAACAATTGATTCCCATTTTTATTTAGATTCACACAAAAATGCAAATAATGATTCGAGGTTGAATGGAAAAATTGATTTCCAATCGATTAGAGCAGTGATCGAGAAGTTAAATTAGAACAGTAAAAAGAGTGTACTCGCCAAAAAGCTAGTTTCCATCCCCGTGTTGATCAAAGCGTAGCCGGGGGCTCAATAAAAGGGCTGACGAGTGCCGACGCCATAAGCGTTTATCATCCCCTTCTTTTCTTTTTTCCTGCCCAGATACCAGGACCAATTCTATTTCCATCAACCGGTGTCAGGGTCAGATTGACACAGGATTCTGTCAGCTGCGTGCGTTCAATTTGTCTTCGTCAAGTCCCGACCGGATATTAGGATTTTAGGGTGCCCTTTCGGTGGCAGAAGAATCAACCATAGTGCTATCTCAATCCGATCCATTATGCACACATCAAAATTTGCAACAAGATTAAATATTGCATATAAAACATTCCTTGGTTTCTCGAATTACAATTTTATAAACATTAAATATTTATAATAAAGAATTTATAGTGGATATATTATATAATATTGCAATTATTTAAGCATAAAATATTTAAGGTCTATTTAATTAAATTATTATGTATTAAGTATTAATCGAAATTAATTTTTGTGCAATATAGTTGAAATTGGATAATGTCTAATGGAACATAAGTCAGGCTTTGTGTAGGGCTTAGGGGATGAATAGAATGTAGTAATACTGTTGCACTTGATCAAAGCTGATATTCTAGATGGAACATCGAATTTGCTTTGGAAACTTAGAGGACCATTTGACACTCGTTTGAGAACATAATTCACTCCTAGTTTATTGTCAAGATTAGCACAGTGGAACGTAATATGTTTGCGATCTAATTTCCATTGAACATGTACTAAATGAACGTACCAAGTACAATCCGAAATCAGCAAGAAATCAGAATAGATTCAAGCAAATGGTTACCAATTCAATTATTTTGAAAATAGTATATTTCCTGAAGACTAGGTTTCCTATGTATTTTTGTTATTATTTTAATTTGTAGTCTAGTCAATATAATACTGAGACTTTTAAATACAATAAAAAGAATCAGCCTTGCAGATTTCTTCTTGCCAAGAGAACGTTAATAACTGAATTAATGTGGACAGACCTAATATAAAAAATGCAGGAATCGATTACTTGTTTTAATTCCAATGAATAAAATAGTGTAAATTTATTCAGTAAAAAGAATCAGCCTTGCAGATTTTTTCTTGCCAAGAGAACGTCAATGCCTCAATTAATGTCGACATGTCAAATATAAAAATACAGGAATCGATTACTTGTTTTAATTCCAATGAATAAAACAGTGTAAATTTATTCAGTAAAAAGAATCAACCTTGCAGATTTCTTTTTGCCAAGAGAACGTCAATTAATGTAGACAGACTTAATACAAAAAATGCAGAAATCGATTACAGATTTTAATTCAGTTAATGCACTCTTCACTGTAGATGGTTAAGACGAATTTCCGTGGAAATCAGCGCGTGAAACTTTTTCAATCTACGAAATTGACAAGTTCCGCGTTAAGCTACAGAAAAATATGAAACGATCGCGGACAATTTGTTAATGGTAGTAAAAGTTGCGTAGAAGATTCACGGGAATCAATTGTCGTGGTTGAGAATATCTCCGAGACGTTCTCCAATTAAGGTGAAAATCCATTTTCCCCGGAGGACCATTTTTCCCGTACCGTCGCAAATTGCTATTTAACGTGCCGTGAAATAAAAACCGACCATGTTCCACGGCTTATCTGCTCCCAATAATGACACCAGACCCTTTTTATCCGACAGATCATTTCTCGTCTAACTAGAATTCAGATTTTTCCTTACCGCCGTCGTGCGGGTCTGATCGAACGCATCTACGTGACTACGTGATTCGAACGGGAGTTTAATAAGAAAATTCCTCGAATTTTCTTTAAAATTGATGAAAATTTAAAGAAAACCTGTTTGTGTCTGCAAGCCTCCGCGAGGTCTGCCGATATCCGAGTCATAATTTTATTCATCACGGCGAAAATATAAAAGAGTAAAGTTAGCTAAAAGTTAGCTACTCCTTTTGCGTGGATCGTAAAGAAAATTCATGAGTCGTTCACGTGAGAATTCTTAATTTAAACCATCCACAGTCTGGTAAAGAAGCTGTCATTATGCTGGCCAGGAAGAAGTGTAATGAAATTTTCGGAGACGATCCAAGGGTCGAAGGGTAGAAGGTCGCCACGTGTAACTGGCTTCAACTTTGCTTGACGTGAGTTAAAGGCGGAAAGCGATGCAAAACGAGTCTCGAGGGATCGCGCGTGAAAAATTGTGCAAAATATCCAAGGCAGAGCTCCCCTATGAAAGCTCGCCTTAAGAATATTGAACAAGATTTCTTCAAATCTGAAACAACGATCAACTGCAATTCCCAACTATTTTATAAATTCAAACATCGTGCATTTCTAAATTACATTTTCCTGGGGAGAGGAGATACCACAGATTTTCTCTTATTTTTAATCCACCCAATATCTCTTCTAATCTTTTTTATTATCATATAAATTACTGATTGAAGACAATCGATTCTTCAAT
>NW_017134929.1:4083-6069 GCF_001652005.2 Ceratina calcarata | reverse complement strand
CTGTTGGATTTTTCCAAGAATGGATAATGAAAAATCGTAAGAGGAAATCAGGAAAGCGTGCCTTTTTCCACGGTATTCACATGGGACAAACAGGTGCCATCATTGAATAAACTATCCGAAAATCGTGAGAGTCTGATCGTGTAAGTGACACCTTTCCCACTAATTAAACTCGTTCACCTAATTTTCGGCCAATTTCACGTCGGCTATCACTTTGACCCGGCCAGCAACCGGTTGAACCAGCAAGGTTAAAGAAAATTCATGAAAATTCATGAGGCGAGAAGCTTAACCGAAACCCCAGCCCTTATCCTCAACCAACGTATTTATAAAACAATCTCCTAAGGAACAGAATTTGTAATATCGTCAAACACGTACAGCGTTTCGTTTTACAGAATATATAAAGAAAATGCAATTCCTAGAATTGCTATTTCGTAACTTTAATAAACTTCGAAGGGAGGATAAATAAAATTGAAATAAATTACTCGCGTCTGTTTGTACGAGCCAGTCTAAGAAGCCGAGTTTATGAAAATTGAATAATTTAGAAAGTTTGACTTGCAAAAATGGCTACCGCAAACAGAGTCGAGTCGAGTACTAATCCAATTTGTCTGGGCGAGCTCGCTGAATGATTTAACCGCCAACGGGGTAAACCAATTTACCGTCACTGAGCGATAGGAATAATTCAATGGATGAACCATCCCGTCATAGTCCACTGAATCTACTATACCCAATAACGTTAACCTTCCCTGAAAGGAAACGATTAAATAAATCGTCTCCCAGTTTCTACCCAGTAAACAGTAAATCTAAATTAACATCGTTTGTACAAATCCATTTCCCTGTCCAATTATTTGCCAATAAAATCATATTAATATTAATACAACTTGTATCGATATTAAATGAAATACTAAATAATAGAACAGAATTGACTGTTCCTTCGAAAAATGTATACAATCACAGGGTCACGAGGTAACCAAATAAAATCGTGGCTGTATAGCAAAGCTATAGTAGGCGAGGACTGCATGGAAAGAGATTGCATCGATCGGTTTTCAATAGTTATGTCTCTCTATCGGAATCACTATGCACCGTTTTGTGCAAACACTTTCCAAAGGCCTGGTTGACAGAATCTAAACACGGTATCAAACACACGTGAATAAATTCGTCGAAAATCTGATTCAAACAATTCATGATTATATTTTATTCGCATAATTTCCGTGTTTAATTTATTATTTTATTATTCTGTAATTCTGTTTTAAATTTAATTAAACCGAGCAATAAAAGTTTGCGGATATTCCTGAAATTAACTGAAAGTTCGTAAAAGCTAGTGGCGTTTCGCGTCGCTGAAATTGTTATCCAGTATGGAAATAATTACTGGATTATGATACTTAATCCGCGAGTGCCGCCGTTACAGGAATTCCCAGCTTAATAACGCGACCCTTCTCTTCCGCATGTAACGGTACTAATACTGGGTTCCAGAATAGAGCATCGGTATTAATCTTGTTAACAGGAGAAGAACATCTCAATCAGCCGCGGAATTCGAGTAATTCTGTTCTGTTAATTATTAAAGTACTTCGCTATCGAAGCAAATTTTCGAAACTCCTTTAACAGCTTTTTAACAAATTCCGAATCACTGAGTGAAATGTTAATTAATACTAAATTGCCAGATATTGGGTATATACTTATTTCTGTTAAAATAAATAAATAGCATATATGGATTCTTAGAACTAAGAAATATGAAAGTGAAGGAATTAGTATTTGTATATATTTCATAATTCTTTTAAAAAACATTTCAGTTTTTTTTTTTTATATAACAACAATAAATCATAAATGAGTCAAATTGACTCGTTCCTAGTGTTAACGTGGCCTGAACTTGTTCTTGGTTAGAGACATGAAAATACTAACGAGGATTACGTTTTTCCTGGCATCGCGTTTTCACACAAGTTTCACGTTTCCCTTTTTTCACTTCAAACCGTCTGTAGTTACAATTCCTACCTC
>NW_017134929.1:662-1398 GCF_001652005.2 Ceratina calcarata | reverse complement strand
AATTTATTAAAATTGCAACATTTAAGAAATTACGAAAATATTAAAATTGTTATCGAATTAAGATTTCCCGAGGGATTTATTCAACCTGGAACGACACAGTTTCCCTGGTCCTCCTTAGCAGAGTTATGCAGGACGCCGATATAAAAAAGAAGGGAATTCCTAAGAGAATTCCAGCAGGGAGCTATTCAGCGAGAAGAATAAAATGTCGCGGCAGCACGGTGATCACGAGGAGATATCCGGGGGATCGTTGCGCGCAACCCTGAGGGAAACCGATCCATCACGGGCGGGCTATTCTTTGAGAAAATCATCCAGGCGTGAAGGAAAAAGGCCAAGGTCCTTTGTGCCTTCATTCACTCTTCTAAGATTTTGCCCTGACTCAATAATTAGATCTGTCGGTGACATTAATAACCCCGCTTTGTCATCTTTTTATATTCCCACTAACTCTTTCCAGTTCGTCGTAAACAAGAACATCATGTAAAAGACTCTAATAATTATTCAAATCATAGGTCATAAAAATTTCTTTAATTTTACATTTATAATATTAAAGTTTAATAAATTTAATAATCCTCCCAATTAAATTAAGTTTTATGAATAAAATTTTATAAAATTATTATTGACAGACTTGTTTAAAAAATAGGCACTGAACTCAGAATGATTAGACTGGATTTTATGCATCGAACATGAACTATTTACAAATTTAATAATTATTTAAATGGAATCACTGAATTATTCCTGA
>NW_017134929.1:0-448 GCF_001652005.2 Ceratina calcarata | reverse complement strand
AGAATTTAATTCAGAATTTTTCTGACTAGTATAATTGATTTATATTAAATTATACTAATTCTGCAAAAACCATTTGAAATTTTAATATTGAGTTTTAAATTTGAATATGATTACGAATATTACTTCTACTAATAATTGCACAGAGAGTAACTTTATAGAAAACTTGAAATCCCTGCTTTGCCACTGTCTGATCTAGCCTGTCTGTTTCCCCTTAAGCTTAACTCGAACAGGTTTCTATCGTATCGGCAGCTTTTCTACCCCTGCTCGACAAGGCTCTTCTCTACCCGTACTTTCGAGGGTGTCAGGGGTTGTTAGCTACAGCGAAGTTATTGATTTTACGACTCACAGCCTTATCCAAAGGTGATAACACGACGTAAGGTAAAATCGAATATAAAACACCGATTTCTAAGAAATATCCTAAATAATTAGAAATATTACAACTTAAAGT
>NW_017134928.1:0-425 GCF_001652005.2 Ceratina calcarata | reverse complement strand
ATATATTTATTATTTATTGGATAAAGGTGAGGAGTGATTCTAGTGATAAGGAATTAGGAGATAAAGTTAGGGTAATGAAAAAGTGGATATTACATATTGGGCAAGTATGTTTATTGATATGTTGTTTTCTTTTGGTCATCATTCTATCAATCTTTTTAATACTTTGCATTCTGTAATTTTATAGTTTTTAGGATGACAGAGGATCTGGTATTTTATTGTGTGTGATACTGGCCCAGTTATTTCCATACTTAAGATGACTGTGAAATATCTGAATTACTTGCTGTAGATGATGAGGGTGATTATTACCGATTTGGAAGGCTGCTGTCCGAGTTTGTTGTTCGTTGAATTGTTTATATATCTGACGGTTTCGTTGTTGATAGTGATAAGAGTTTATGTTCGATTCGGAGATATTTGAAGGTAAATGT
>NW_017134927.1:0-425 GCF_001652005.2 Ceratina calcarata | reverse complement strand
CATTTTCAGATTTACCCTGTGGAATCTAGAAACGTGAAAGTCCGACGAATTTCGAATTATTCTCGGAGTTTTATTCGGGGTCAAAGAAATTTCTATTATTGAGAGAAGTGACGTAAATTACTTGCAAACCTAGCGTAGGCTGCAGATGAACTTATACGGTCTCTGCGTACGTTCACTTTTTAATTAATTTGTGAGAAGCTAAAGAGTATCTTTCTTTTCATTAGAGGGATAAACCTTTTATCGTGTAAAAATAGCATGATAAGACGATCAGCTGCAGCGAGGTTAAGCTTAGGAGTCACGCAATCTGTTCTTTTAATAAATGTATAACCAGAGGTAAAGAAAACGTATATTCGTTAAACTGATATTTCTTTCAGATTATCTTTTACTACAGAATGTCCTCAAGACTCGCGTGAAATCACCGCGTA
>NW_017134926.1:0-425 GCF_001652005.2 Ceratina calcarata | reverse complement strand
TATATAAATATATTTAGTTCTTGTAATAAATCGAGCAAGTCGTCTGAGTTTAAGTAGAGAGATAGGAAAAAGTCAATCTCGGGGAAAATAAGATTTGGCCGAAGAACGTGAGTAGGTCAAGGATTTCCCAGAAGCGCAAACAATACGTATAAACTTAACTTTTTATGACTCGTCACGTCTCGTATTGTTCCACAAGAAATATCTCAATTCTTGTCATACCACCGGCGATCTATGCGACCAATTATTATTCAAAGTAGAATTTCTCCAGGCAATGGTACATTCTTTCTATTTTCTTTATTCTTCACATCTCGTCACGTGCAATCACGACATCTTTTGACAAACCTTATTACATTTTATTGTACCATATATGTGCTCTATATTATATACTATATTCCAACAATCTAAGAAATATGTCAATTCTTGTT
>NW_017134925.1:0-425 GCF_001652005.2 Ceratina calcarata | reverse complement strand
TTGAACACCCGTTCTCCCGGCCGAACCCCGTTAGGGCCACCTATCCCTAACAATACCAGATAATTATTCAATCGAACCAATTATCATGGGCCGTACCCCTACATTAGCAATTCGCTTAATCAGTAAGTAAAATATATAAATGTATAATACTATGTTTCCCTTCACTCTTAATTAAAATAAAATAAATTATTACTAACCATAGGTTATCCTATTATCAGAAAACATTATTAAAATCTGTATTACACACAATCAAATAACATCCCTCTTATTCAAAACCAATTATAATAACTGCCAAAAGCAAACCTATTTATAACTTCCTTTTTTATTAAAATAAAAGGAAACCGAATCAATTATAATCAAAGTACCAGATACATTCAATTAAATATCAATGAACACATTAACATTATGCCATCTAAATCTATATA
>NW_017134924.1:0-425 GCF_001652005.2 Ceratina calcarata | reverse complement strand
ATTCTATTACTGGGAAGCAAAAGTCTCAGTTTTGATGGTTACACAACTATTGGGGTTACAAGAAAATTGCATAAAGTCTTATTTGTAGCTCATAACTTTGAAACATTTTTCGCTAAATATAAAAATTAACGAGTTATTAATAATACACTAATACTTAAAAAAAATAGTGTACTGAGGAATCAGTTTGCTACTCACGACGGTTACTAGAAAAATATTGGTGGTACGAGAAAATTTTGTATATGACCTCATTTGCAGGTGATAATTTGTAGGAAAATATTATAATTCCTCCTACTACCAATTAAACACTTAAAAAGGATAAGCATCGTAGTTAAACAAAGACCACATAAACAATTCAGAATTGATTAGAGGATGGCGTGATCAATTAGAGAGAAAACTTTTCTACTGACGATCGATTATAGTGATAA
>NW_017134923.1:0-425 GCF_001652005.2 Ceratina calcarata | reverse complement strand
TTCCAATTAAGGAATCAAAATGTTTTATATAATGTTTTATATAAAATCCTAATTTTCTGGATGGACTTTTGTGATTGGCTGTGTTCGTTGTTGCAATATGCAGGTTTAACAAGTTTATGAAGGTATGGATAAGTAAATCGGTTACCGCATAATTACCGTCAGACGCAGTGGCAAAATCAATTTCAATAACTACCTCGCGTCACTAGTCGTCTCTATTTGCTTTCGGTAAATAGTAAATACCCCGTCGTCGTCCAGGTTAAACTGAAGATTATGGACATCCTAGATATCGATTATCAATAGCCCGACTTCGTCGATGAGCTCATTAAACGCTTACCAAAACCCGATTTGTTTATTATTAATTAACGTTTAATACAATAATTCATGTCATATGTAATAAATTCGCATAATCAACGCTGATACTATGA
>NW_017134922.1:0-426 GCF_001652005.2 Ceratina calcarata | reverse complement strand
GTATATACATGAGGATTTGAAAAAATATTCACAAATAAAATAGACAGTGCAGATGGAAAAAAAGTGTTGCACAAGCTTTTCCATGAAAAGAGAAATGTGTATATACATATTCGAAAAATATTGATAGATGAAATATAGAGTGCAGATAGAAAAGAATTTTGTACAAATCTCTCCATGAAAAGAATACAAACTACATTTACAGTATCAACCTAAAAAATGTGCTATTGATAAAAAATTGATTTAGTATTCAATACCTTGAGAATATTCAACTCAAATATCTAATTTGGTCCAACTAATATCTATTGGTAAATATATAAACAGTTTCCATCGGTAAATAGATACTAAAAATAATAAATAGTGTCTATTGATGAATAGATACTATTTCTTTTACTTGATATTTTTGTAAAATAATAAATAGTATTTATT
>NW_017134921.1:0-426 GCF_001652005.2 Ceratina calcarata | reverse complement strand
GTTTTTTTTTAAATTATGATTGGATGTTATTCACGTGTAATTATTCATAGCCAGGTATTAGTGGCTTGTTTTCTCATCGCATTTCACGCGCATAATTCGATGAATGTAATCACGGCTCACACACACGTTACATTACGTTAATTACCTCTGGTAATAATAGGAAGTTAAATATTTATGTACCGCTGCCACTTCCGTTTTAGAAATTATACGATCCGAAGTTGTGATCGTTCTACTTGGGGGAATCACGCGGTAGCTCGATAATTCTGTACAGGATTTACAATCTGTTCTGATGCCAACTTAACGGGGGAAACACATCGTAAATTCAATTTCAAATTCAGCCTGTCAGAAAATTATATACATTACACGTATCGTGTACAAATTATTGTATAACACGAAACGATAGACTAATAAATTGCATGAAATTAT
>NW_017134920.1:0-426 GCF_001652005.2 Ceratina calcarata | reverse complement strand
AATATATTAGATTTTATTATTATAATTATCGCTAATAGTTTCATCGTTCATTTCATTCGATCTTATACAGAAAAGAACCTGCCGCACCCATTTTCTAAGCAGAGCGTGCAGAGATCGTTTAGACGAATCGCTCGGCATATTTTTTACATGCTCGATCGCACAGGCGATCTTAAAATATTATGCGATGCTCCCAAAAAGACTGGCGCTCATTAAATTCCAATTCGTATGCCACCGCCTCGTTCCGATAAAATTCGAACGTGCCCGTGTGATCGCCTCTCGCGATACACACCGTCTGGCATAAACACGGAGCCAGACCAATAACGAAAGAAAGATTCGAGGAAATGTTTTGATCGAGTTTGCGACATGAAAATTTTTCAATTATTTTTAGGAGAGACGTTCGTTCGGCGAAATTTTTACTTGCAACGA
>NW_017134919.1:0-426 GCF_001652005.2 Ceratina calcarata | reverse complement strand
AGAAATGCATGTAACTCATGCAGAACCTTCTTCTTTAATCACGAATCTCTAACAAATACAATACGAAACTCTATGAGAAAGATAAAATCAGAACGCGCTGAGATAAACTAATTAACCCGATTACATATATAGTTACTCATCTACAATTATTTAAACAGTAAAACTGGTAAAAATCTGAACTTTTCCTTATGAATCAACAATAAAACAAGATAAACTTATACACGAATATTCGAAATAGGAAACTACCAAAAAATTAAACAACCAGCTGAGCCACGCGACCACCAGAATAAAACAAAATGAATTAGATTAAATAATGTCTATTCATTGACCTTGTTCGCAATATAAGAAACATATTAAATGAAACGTCCGATTACACAACGCACAGATATTAGTAAGCTGACTGAAATTGTCATGAAACATTATCAT
>NW_017134918.1:4110-9689 GCF_001652005.2 Ceratina calcarata | reverse complement strand
TGCCCGAGGAGGCCCGCCCGAGGCCTCCAACAGTGCAGTGGCACCAACTGCACCAACCGACCACCCAGGGGTGGACATCGCACCGGACAGGAGTGCGGAAGACCTGGTGGCCGTTTTGCCAGGATGGGGACAGCTCAGAATTCCGAGCCACGTCCCCGAAAGGTCGCGGAGGTATCGGTGCAGCGTTAACGGCGGCAGGTGGCTCCTTAAATGGGATACCGCCGGAAGACTGGTATCCCTCCTCTTCCGTGAACGAGCGGGTGCAGTTCCACCGCCTCCGAGAAGGACAGCCGCCCCTCCGCCAGCACCACGCACAGCGGCAGAGGGTCCTCCACCAGCCAGCCCAGCAGCCGGTGAGGGTACTGCTCGGCGAACAAACCGGCGAGGAAACCGAGATCGGCGCCGTCGTTCGCCTGATAACCGCCTTCGAAGGACCCAGGCGAGACCACGACCGAGAGGACCTTGACCTCTCGATCGTCCGGGCACTCATTCGGCTCAGCGATGTGTAAGTCCTGCAACTTTTGTATTATAATATTCTCCGTATTTCCGCTCTGCTCGCGTCGCGGTTTATAGATATTTCGGGTTGCGCGGATCGCGCAAGGGGGGCGGTGTGTTTAAAAAAGTAACACGTCGGTTTCCAAACGCCCCTGCGATTTAAATTCAACCGTTCGGGAATAATAATAATCGCGGGACCGTATTGAGGTTCCGCGAAAGTCACCGCGACATTAGAAAAAGCAATGATAAACGCGCCGAGTTTCTTGCCGGCCCGGTCGTTGCAACAGTCGCGATGTTTAGATTCGCGACCGGAAAAAGTTCGAAACGGGCAGAGCGCGACGGAGAAAGCAGACGCGCGCGTGACGTGTCAAAGGGGAGCGAGAGAGATAGTGACCTCGCGCTTCCCACCACGCGACGATCGAGGTAAAGGACGGTTCAGAGAAGCCGTTTATTCCAATTTTGGATTTTGTAGAGCGAGGAGTTCCGTGAATCGGTTTTCTCCCGCAATATAAAAGTGCGGCGCGTATAATTCCGTTACAAGTTTAGGTGTCGGTTCAGTTTCGGTCTCGCGGATTCCCGTGGTGAGAAAAGGTTCAACGCATATTCCAAGTTAATCTTAATCACGCAGCAGCGGCGCAATCTCTGCTGCAGTACAATATGTACGAAGAGAACGTCCAGATTGCCCTTATAGCCGAACCATATAATCCTTACCGTCGAGGCTGGATTGGCAATAAGGACAATAGAGTCGCTATTGTTCTTAACTGTGATAGTATTAAAAATGTGACTACTCTGTTAAACGAAAATGACGTTGTAATAATTAATGCGGACGACACTATTATGGTCTCCGTCTATTGCTCTCCAAGCGAAAACCATATACTCTTTGAAACCCACCTAAAAATGATTGGTAGAATCCTAAGGACCCATGAAAACCTTCCAATTATTGTAGGAGGCGACTTCAACGTCGCTTGCACAATATGGGGCTCTGTAAAGTCAAACCGACGAGGCAGAATCCTGATAGAATGGGCAAGATCAAACTACCTCCTGGTAGTGAACACAGGAAACTCGCCCACCTGTATCCGTTCCCGTGGCTCCTCAATCGTTGACGTCACCTTCGCGAATCGAGCAGCCTTTAAATCAATTCTCTCCTGGACTGTGCTGAACAAGATCTCTATGTCCGATCACTCCTACTTAAGTTTTTACTATATACCTACAACTCAGATCCGGACCACGATCGCTTCGTTCCCCCGTTGGAACTGTAAATCATTTAACTCGGAAATTTGCGAAGCAGCTAACACCGCAATCGGCTGGTGTGAGTCTGAAAGGCCTAAGTCTCTTAGAAACTCAATCTCGGATACCAACGCTGCACTCACACACGTAGCAAACTCTTCAATGAAGGAAGCATCGCGAGTATTTAGACTCCCCCCACAGAACTGGTGGAACAATGAAATAGACTCCTTACGCAAATCTTGTCTCAGAGCGCGCAGATCATGGCAACGTTTAAAAAAGAAAAAGTATACCCAGTTATCTGCAATTGCTTCTAGCGAAGACACTTACAGATCTTGCAAGAAAAAATCAAAAGCTGCTATAAGAAAGTCCAAAAGTGAACAATGGAAAAAACTGCTAATCCAGCTAAACGACGATCCTTGGGGGCGCCCATACAGGTGGGCTATGAGGACAGATTCCTCTTCCTCGATACCTGTTGCTGAAAATCTCGATCCAGCGACCTTAAATCTAGTACTCGATGGCCTTTTCCCTAACCAAGCTTCATCAAACCTTGCTATACAGCACCCGTCTTGGGATTCTAACTACGCTGTCACCCATGAGGAGATTCGGACAGCGACCCACAGAATGATGAGCAAAGCCACTGCCCCCGGGCCGTCTGGAGTCCCGTACTTCATAGTGGCTCGATTTGTTGACAGTCAACTACACGCGATAAGCACCTTGTTTACCGAATGCCTTGCAAACGGCACTTTTTCCGAGTGCTGGAAAAAGGCGAAACTAGTGCTCCTACAGAAACCAAATAAGCCTCCAGACGTTCCATCATCCTACAGACCAATCTGCCTCCTTGATGACCTTGGGAAACTCTTTGAGAGGGACATCTCCTACCGCATTGAAAGTCACATGATGAATCCCGAGTACGGACTGTCGGACCTCCAATTCGGCTTCCGCAAGGGGCGCAGCACTATCCAAGCCCTGAGAATGGTAAATGAAAAAATTAGCTCAGCAATTTCATAGAACTACAAGGTTATATCCGTAAGCATCGATATTAGCAATGCTTTTAATACGCTTCAATGGTCGACTATCATTAATGCTCTTATCTCTAAACAATTTCCTGCTTATATAATTAAAATTATTTATAGTTATCTCACAAACCGTGAGATATTCACGATCAATAGAAATAACACTCTCCTGAGAAGAAGTGTATCTGCAGGGGTACCACAGGGCTCGGTTCTTGCTGCGTCCCTGTGGAACGTTGGTTTCGACAGTATCCTACGCACGCCAATGCCCCCGGGCGTTGACATTATCGGGTATGCTGATGACACACTGATCCTGGTTTCCCAAAAAAGATGGAGCAGTTGCTGTTCGCACTCCACTCAGCTCCTATTCAATGCTATCAGAAGTGTGGGACTCCAAATAGCCGCAAGTAAAACTGCAATTGTCAGTTACTCAAAGAAACTTGAAGAACCAAACATAAATAACAATTTTATCACTGTTGATAACATAAAATTGCCTATAACAGATAATTTTAAGTACCTAGGGATTATCATCGATAACAAGCTTAATTATGAAAAACATATCTGGTCTCTAATTCCTAAACTAAAGGGCTACGTGTACAACATTACGCGAATCTTGCCAAACCTTAAAGGCCCCAATGAATACGTTAGACGACTATATGCAAACACTTTTAGTTCTATTGCGCTGTATGGGGCCCCAATATGGGCCAAAGCAGTCTTAAAAAACCCTCAACTCGTTAGAGGCTTACTAGCAGTCCAAAAGAGTATGGCAAACAGGATTGCTTGTGCCTACAAGACAGTCTCCTTAAATTCAACCTTAATTCTGGCCAGTACAGTCCCACTGGACATCCAAATAGCTGTATACGCCGAAATCTATACAACTATCGAAAGACTGAAAGCATCTCCTAGCTATTCTATAGTCATGGTGAACACCTTAAAAAATGATAGACATAGGATCATGGTGTTGCGATGGTGTGAGCGTTTGAACCGCATACCCCCTACTCTTAACTCACTCATCAGTGCAATCGCTCCTATCCTCTCCGAGTGGCTAAATCGTAGCCACGGGTCAATTGACTTCTATCTCTCACAATTTTTTACTGGGCATGGGTGCTTTGGCAAGTTCCTTCACCGAATAAAAAAAGAATCCTCTTCCTTGTCACCATTGCGATTCGTCTATGGACGATAACGTATATACAATTTTCCAATGCCCCGCTTGGGAAAATCAAAGAACTGAACTATTTAACTCTATCGGTACGGTCAGCTCCCTACCCCAAATTACCAGAGCATTTCTATCATCCACGGACCACTGGGCCTCACTCGGGCGCTTCGCCCGCCAGGTTTTATACTCCAAGGAATTCCAGGAGCGCAGAAGAGAGGCTACGGGCAGATAATCGCGATGTGTCTTATAAATTTATCCAAAAACGTATAAATTAACTCACCCTATTAATGTTGCTACATGCCATACACGTTATTTATTATTGAATATGTTTTTTAGGGGATAGGTGGCCCCTAACGGGTCCGGAATCGAGGTACGAACACGAAATGAACCGGACACTGATTTTCACTTTTTGAAATGCCGTTTATTTGATACTGTTGAGAATAGAGTAAATTTAGTTAGTATGAATAATGAGTGTGAGGGTCACTGTTCGAGTTGAGTGACACTGAGCAGTGTGAGCGCGGCATGCGTAGAGTCGGCACGCGGGCAGACTCAATTCGGCTCTCGCTCGAGACGGCACGCGGTGCCTTGTAATGTAAATAGTGTAATATAAGCTATTGTTTCTAAACCCATAACGTCTTCAAGATTTATTTCGCAACCCACGAATCCACTAATTTTAACATGGTAGCAGAGCATGGTTACCGTGGTTGCAGTGCTTCAAGTGATTATCGTAATTATTAAAGATTATCGTTATTTAAGATTCTCGTATCTTGAGACTTAATAACGAGAACAAGGACAAATAAAAGAGGATACAAAAGAAGGTTATGGGAACACGTGGCGACGAAATAAAAAGTGATACAGAAAGTGAAGAGAATAAAGAAGAAATAAAAGAAGAAATAGTTGCTGAACGATATAAGAAAATATTTGTGAACATTGTTAGAAAAATCATAACATTACGAAGAGTAATTAGTGTATGTGAAGAAATTAAAAGTGAAAATAGACAAGTGAACATGGCTGATGAATTTAAGATAACACTACCAGTTTTTGATGGAAAGGACTACAGCACGTGGAAGAAGAGGATTACGGTTTTTCTAAAAATGAAAAAATGTGAAATAGTGATTCAACGAGAGAGAGCCGATACAGAAAATGAAGCCACGTGGAATGATAAAGACTTGAAGGCGATGAATTACATATACAGTGCGTTATCAAATAGACAAATGGAATTAGTGAATGATGAAACAACAAGCTTAAAAATAATTCAGAAATTAGATAAAATATATTTGCGTGAATCAACCGCATTGCAAATTTGTGTAAGAAATAAATTGGAAAAGTTAAAATTAAAAGATTATACGGAAACTAGTGAGTTTTATAGTGAATTTGAAAAATTAACAATTGAACTGAAAAATGCTGGTGCTACACTAAGTGAGAAGGAAAAAGTGAATTACTTATTAAGAACGTTACCGAATGCTTTAAGCCACATTGGAGATTTGTTGGACGTACAGAAAGAAGAAGATCAAACGGTGGAATACGTAATAAATAAAATTAAACTATATGAAGAACGTGAAAAAGAAGAGAATCAAAATTCACGAAACAAAAGTGGAAATTCAAATGTGTTTAAAATGGAGAAAAAAAGGGACGGTACTTGCTATAAGTGCGGAAAGCAAGGTCATTTCCAATTTGAATGTACGAGCCAA
>NW_017134918.1:0-4099 GCF_001652005.2 Ceratina calcarata | reverse complement strand
GATCGAGGTTCCTCCTAGCTGGGAACTTGTACGTCTTGCCGAACCGGCTATGCACTACGTCTTAATTCGCGAGTCGAACTACTTTTCCGCGATGTTCACACCGTGACAATCCGTCGTTGACTCAGGCGGAATCGACGATCTAACGCTCGGACACCGACCTCGGCGCGTAGCGTAGAAGAGTCGCGCCGATCCGCTCTCTCACTCGCTCTTATTCCTTTTCCCACTCTGCATATCCAAATTTGAATTCTCCGATCCGTTGCCGGTCGGGCATTGACTTCGATCGCGTGAAGGCAACGATCCTCCGTGCAGTTTTTTGCCGCGCAATCTGGCGCGTGTCGCGATAAACACTCGCTCCGGAGGTCGTCGAACACCGATATGTTATTGTTCTCGCGGTTAGTTCGATTTCTACCTTCGGAGAAAAAACCTCAATCCGAAGGCCGTGTTAATGACCGAACCGCGAATCGAATTTATGAAATTAATATCCGATTTTTAAACATGTTATTTATACGATATGTCACGTGCTACAGTTGTTTCTTACCTCCTACACACTGCCATTTATCTTAATAGCAACTATAACCCAATGTTATTTATTATCTGTTATTTATTATCTGTTATTTATTCGATATGTTTATGTGTTATTTATAAGAGATGTTATTTATTTATTTGTTTATCCATTTTACATACTCTTACTCTCTTTTATTCTTTATTTTATTTATCCTTCTCCTATTTATTTTCCCTTCTCCTACTTTTTATTTATCCTTCTCTTTTATACACTTCGACGTATCCCCGACCGGATATGGCTCCCGGTCGGGCGATCAATATAATTTTGAACGAGAACTGCTTGTTCGTTCTCATCCAAGCAATTGTTCTTCCTCTATGTTACCCATGGCTATGCACCAATGCGGTACAGCGAGGGTGGGGCCGAGAGCAATCTGCAAGGGGTCCTCGGCCCTCCCCATCTTCGCTGCTTCCCCAGAGCCATCGCGGGGTTTTTAGTCGGTTAGAGTCCGACACTACCCCCGCCGTGGCTCTCCCTAATCACTCAATGATATTGGGAGGAGAAACGGCGGGGGTGTCCATGATGGCTTTTCCCCGCGTAAAAAGAAAGGTTAGGTTAGGTTAGGTTAGGTTGAGGTCGGCCTCGAACCGCAGTGCGGTGCGGACGTGCCGACGTGCCGCTCCGTCTTTGTGCCTCGTTTATGTGATTGTAAAGTGAAATTAATTTATTTAAAGTATAACTACTTATTAAGTGCAATGTCAGTGTTCGTCCAACGTATTGTTCGTGTTTCGTTCATACTGTCCTGGACTGTAAATCGCTAATTAAGTGTCTTGTGTTTAATGGCGGCCGTTTCGACATGTCCCGTTACAACGAGGTCGGCCTGTCATCTCGTTGTAAGATATAATTTTGGAGTAGCTTTTTGATGACTCTCTGAGGACACAAAATATCCAGCGAGGATTTAGGGATGCTCTTTAAATAACAATAAGGTCAGTCTCACCGGGTATATCATTAAATTAATAAGTTGCGCAGTATTCTACAAAATATGCCGGCTATTTCTGGCTTCTTCTTGATATCATGACCGTTCAATTGGCTGACTTGTCCGACACCTGGATATGACGTATTCCAGGTAACAGCCAATTATAGGAGCTATGATCAATGATTGGTCTTTGAAATCCAATAATATGTGATTCTGTTAGTACACATGCGCAGAACCATATGATTGGCTAGTTCACTACGCTTACATCCAATCAGGTCTCACATCTCATACCATTGGCCTATTCGGACCAATCACGATAGTTTATCTTTATGCGCATGCCTATCTCTTTATTAGTACGTGAATATGCGAATGTCATATTATGCTCTGGCATAATCTTATTTTCCGCGCTCTCGTTGTATCTCGTAATTTAAGTGACATAGTAAAGTTTATTATAACTATATTATATTTATATGACTCGATCTATTCTTCGTTTTAATTTCCGACGACCACAATTCAGCATTTTAACTCTATTTTTATATCTCGACTCGACATGACTGTCAACTATGTCGCGTCTAGCTCACAGTAACATTTATCCATTACTATGTCTAAAATAAGAATAATAATACGCTTCAGCAGACACCCTGATGTCAGCAGCCTACGGATCATGCCCAATTAATAATAGAATTCTATTTTATTATATACACCCTTGCTCCTTATGGTTTTTGAATTTGGCGCCGTCCATGACTCATACGTGTCAGGTCTGTTCCTACCAATAAGAGTCTATATTGATACTCCGTTATTTAATATGAAGACACGATGGATTTCTACTTACCTATGTTCCATATCCTTAACCCCACCCTGTGCCCCTATACTTACCTTGTATTCCTGTTCCATAGTGCTGTCCGGTATGAATGAGAATGTATGAATGCATGAATGTGGCTGGCGCCTGCGTCTGTGGTGTTGGGAGTGCCCAAGAGGTGCATCAGATGTTTCGCTGGTGCATCTTAAGGGCTGATGTGTGGTAACACTGCCGAGACACTACAGACGCAGATACGTCTGGAAGTACCCCCTTCGGGCCAGGGAATGTACATTGAACTGGGGGGTCGGAGCCCCAGTCGCCCCGAGCGAGCTATCCCTTGTCAGTATCGGGGGGAGTGAAGAGTTAATGTAGGGTCGGCAGAGTACTGCCGAATGGTTGAGGTAGCTCCCACCTCCATACTGCCCGCCCCTCTGTACATAGGCGGTACCTAAAAACAAACCATGTCTCAAAACAACCAGAAACAAACAAAATCGAAAAACAATAACTCACCGATGAATAAGGATAGAACCTTTGATCTATCCCTATTCCATGCTAAAAATCCACGAGAAAACCTGAGTAGCCTCACCAACACTACAGGTGATGATGACTCCGATAAGAATGTAGCTCTTGCAAAGCCAAAAAGCACTAGCTTACTGGATCCTATGGATGAATACACGTTAATTCACACCCCGACCCATAACCTTCAACGATCACCTGTAAACTCATCCCAATCAAATCCACGAATCTCCTCTGACCACAGTTCCACTCGACTACCTCCTTCTGCAATTCTGTCCGCTAAACGCAAACGCCGAGATGTAAGCAAAGGAGATACCAGCCTGAATCTGAACACCTCCAATATCTCACATAATAGTAGTAGAGGTGGTAAAAAAATGCACAAGAAATCCCTCTACACCTCTGGTAGTTCTTCCGATATCTCTCTGAACGAAGAAGAACGAGGAGATCAAACACAAACGCCACATGCAACATCTAAGACTGCTGCTTCTCTTCGGGAATACGCGAATGAAATCGAATATGTACGTCTACATTCCGGCAACCTAAGTGGAATGTTTAGCAAAAGATTAAAGACTGTTGTTCAATCATTGACTGAGCTAGCTTATAATATTAGATCAAGCAATCTACTTGAAGATAACAGCGAACTTGTCGCTGAAAATTTAAAGTTGACAAAAGAAAATAAGAAACTTAACAAGAAAATCGAGTCTCTAGAAACGCGTGTTCAGTTGTTGGAGTCTGCAGCTAACAATCCTACTCCCGTTTCCCCTCCTACGTCTGCTGTTCCTACCGCTCCTATGTCATCCTCCACTCCTCCGTCAAATCAGTCCTATGAACCACTCGTACAACAAATTAATAAGAACATAGAATCTAAGCTCATCGATTTTAAGTCTGAAATACTGATGATGCTTAACAACAAAGATAAAGAAGACAATCAACGCTCATCTTTAACTAAACTCCCCGTTGCTAATATGATAAGCCGTGGCTCTTCTACACCTGCAGCAAATCATATGAAAGATAACTCCGGCCCAGATTCAGGACATATCCATCCTCTCTCCGAACAATGGTCCTCTGTGGCTAAAAGAAAAAATAGAAAGAAACTACCACCACCTATAATTGATAAACACAATCTCTCTTTAAATCCACTCTTACCTAGTCCTCCAGTATCTCCTGCCCAAATTCCAGCTCCTTCTCTTTCACATCCATCAGTTAGAAAGCCCCGAAACGTCGAGGTAATCTACCTAGCTGAAAATAAAAATAGTGTTAGGGATGGTGCCCTAAACTAAACTGCCGGGAACAGAGAATCGGGTTTCGA
>NW_017134917.1:0-426 GCF_001652005.2 Ceratina calcarata | reverse complement strand
GAGATCAGTGAAATACGTAGACAATCACGTTACATCGAGTCCCAGTTTGGCTAATAAACCGAAGGTCACGTTCAAGTGAATTACAAAACAGAATCGAGTGAATTTTTAAACAACCGTGTGAAAAATAAGTGATAGAATGGTTGGACTTTGTCGTAATAATTATACATAATATATTTGTTATTTTCACAAGATTTCTAGTGCGTGGATTCGATTTGGTTTTTTCTTTTTTCATGCAAACTTTGGTCTCGGCGCTACGTAGACTTTAATCAGGAGTTGCGTCAATCGATTTTTATTAATACAGAGCCGATATATCGTCGATCGACGCCGGAAGAAACGGTTCTTTGTATTTTCCGATCAGAGGAGCCTGCGAGATCTCCTGACGATTCAATAAACTTTAAGAATTCTAAATAAAACAATCGAGGAAAC
>NW_017134916.1:0-426 GCF_001652005.2 Ceratina calcarata | reverse complement strand
GTAATAATATCAGACTTCGGCGATTCAGTTCATCATCAAAAATAGACTAACATAAGAATAATTTCAAATGGTTGTAACACTAAATGAACAACACTCATCGAAGCAATTCAACGCTATTCACTTAAGGCTTAAGTATGTGTCATAGCTATAAGGTCTCTATTTGTTAAACTTAAATGATTATTTAACATTCTAGATTTACAGTTAATACAATTTTTCGTAACACTAATGTCGAGTACTCGTTGGAGCATTACACCTCTTCTGTACACACTACTACACAATACTTATCTACCTTTAAGCGATTGATAACGGTTTTATATCGCAATATAGCACACGCTTATGCTAACTCGTTAATTAAATATTTGTCTGTAGATACATATCAGTTGATCTACCTAATTAGATAAAAATCTTACAGTTAAACATTTATTA
>NW_017134915.1:0-426 GCF_001652005.2 Ceratina calcarata | reverse complement strand
ATAAAATTAGTATAAATATTTCTCTTGTCCGATTTAAACATCTTTTTTTGGCGTACCAAATATTATTGAGCTTAAAATTTAGCCATCCAGGGAAAATTTTGAAAGCCCCTGGGATGGATGATGACGATGACGCGTATGAAAATATGCGTGTGTTACGTCGACGAAAAGTTTACGTACCGTTGACTACATGTTTGGTACCAGTGACGTGTCGCGTGCATGTTTCTCTTGTAAACACGTCTATAGTTAGGAGGCGGTGAGTAACATTTTCAGTGGACGTCGAAGAGAAGTTTTCTATAAAAGCGGACTGATTGCTTCGGAATCTGTGTGTTACGGCACGCACATACGTCGAGAATCAATGGAAACTCTGACGAGTTATAAAATGATTGAAAAATTTTCTGCTTATTGTCGTCGGGTTGCTTTGAATGT
>NW_017134914.1:0-426 GCF_001652005.2 Ceratina calcarata | reverse complement strand
GGAGAGGTTCTTCAAGAAGGACGTGAGTAAATTGTACTCGTAATAGTTCTCGTGACAACGAAATTAGCCTATGATAGAAACCAACAAATATTCTGTCATCCCAGCTAATTGCAAAAACGTTCTAGAACACCTGAATTATTCGAAACTCCATCATCAAAATAGTCCGTTTGTCACACCTTTTAGAAAAAAATGCCTTAAACACTGGCTAGTCAGGGGTTTCAAACTGATACATGAAAATTCAAAGGTACCCTTTACTCACTTACCCACTCAAGTCAACTCTCTTCTAAAATTATACGGGGCATACGGCAACTGGTGTCAATAAAAGTAATAATTAATTCTACTGGATAAATTTAGACAAAAGGCCATCACGAAACGATGACTGTTCATAAATTACGAATGCATATGCATACTCTAATGACATTATCA
>NW_017134913.1:0-426 GCF_001652005.2 Ceratina calcarata | reverse complement strand
GATTGGATATATTAATTTCAATTGTCTAGATTCAATATCATTATTCAAATATCACTTCTGTAATTGATAGTGAAAAATAGACGAGAATCAACAACTTACACTCGTATTTTCATTCATTCAACTTAACAATTTTACTAGAGAGCTTCACTATCTTTTTTAATTTTCCTTTCCGTTTCAGTTTCAATCAAATGTTCATCGTCACAATTAAGAACACGGAAAGTGCACTGGAATTCAGTCAGAGAAATGTATATTTGCTGTTGACCAGTGTGACGAATCCGAGTACATCGAGGATTAAGGAGGAGAACGAACGATGAAAGAACCGTCGTCGCGTCGATGGGTTTGCCACGGGTCTGCAACCCCTACTGACAGTGCCAGGACACGACCCTTTTCCGAATGAGGACGCACACGACAAGAGAGCGAGAGAGA
>NW_017134912.1:0-426 GCF_001652005.2 Ceratina calcarata | reverse complement strand
GGAGGGCCTCGTATCCCTACACCGATGGGCTCGCCCACACCACCGGTTGACTTGAGTACTTACTTGAACGTGTGATCAGTTTTCTGACACAGTAGTCGAAGTGCTTACCGTCGGTCCGGGCCGTCCTTATTAAGGCACGCGTCGCAATCGCGGTTGCGAGAAGGCTTCCCAATCGGCGCCGTCTAGTGGTGGCGTCGGGAGTTTCGCCGCGTCGTATCTCGGCCGCGAGAAGGCCGCCTCAGGCGACGCCGCCTAGCGTCCGCTCCGAAAACTTGCCGTGTCGGGCCGATTGCGCGTTCACGCGGGGACGGAGGAAATATGCTCCGTCACAAACTGTTTGAGATGGCATCGTACCAATTTAAACGGAGTTACCTTACAACCAACTCCATAACGCGTCTCGCTCCGTGGTTTCACCAGAAGCGGTGA
>NW_017134911.1:0-426 GCF_001652005.2 Ceratina calcarata | reverse complement strand
TTTAATATTAAAAAAACTGATTAATAAAAAATTGTCAAGATTGATTTAAAGAATTGTATTGATGGCAGTTAACTTTGAAGAAGACCTCTTAAACTTGAGATACAGAAGAATAACAGAAGAATACTTATTTAAGATTTCTGTGATGTATCGGCGCCATCTATCAGGCGTATTCGATGGCAGCCAGCCAGTTTGTTCATGACTAATATGCCACAATTTGTAGTTTGTATCGCCTTGTGACTTATATCAATTAAAGTTCCTATAAAGTTCTCTTCATTCTCTTCAATTATCCTTAAAAGTGGATACTAAGAAAACACAATTTCTATTCTTGAAGCCTTGCGTTTCATCAAAATCAGAGTTTGTCTGTTCAAAGCCTTTAAGGACGTTAGTCCCGCTCAGTTGGTCTCAATCATTTCAGGTGTTGCCACG
>NW_017134910.1:0-426 GCF_001652005.2 Ceratina calcarata | reverse complement strand
GCATCAGCATTTCGATTCGTCTTACGACAGAACTGATGCGAGTCTCGTGATTGTTTGACTGATGAAAGGACGAAGCAGCTGATAAGTAGAACAGGTTGCTACATAGTCAGACATGTTCTGTAATATCACGTCTTTCCTTGATCGTTAAAAGTGAAGCAATGCTCGTTCTGAGATCGATTCACAGCTTGCTAACAACCGTGGAACAGCGAGAAGATTCTATTGTTCACGTTTAAACAAACAGAATATGTATTGGTTACGTGTAAACCGTGAAGAACGAAATTACGCGTCATCGGATAAATAGAACGAAACTGTGAACAGACATGCAAACCGCGATCCTGGAGGCTTTCCTCGGGGCAATATTAGTGTTTAGCAAGTCAAGTGTTTGCAAATTTTATTTAGATTAGACTTACACACACGTTAACAGTA
>NW_017134909.1:0-426 GCF_001652005.2 Ceratina calcarata | reverse complement strand
CGACCCCTCCGCCCAGTCTACGAAATAATTATGATTTCATCATAATTGGGGGTGGTTCCGCGGGTTCCGTATTAGCCAGTCGATTATCCGAAAACAAGAAGTGGTCAGTGTTGCTGCTCGAAGCTGGACCGAACGAACCTTATGCCACTGATATACCACTGACAACGACGCTAGACCTAGCGAGTTCAGCAGCGTCGAATTTGAAAACATCTCCATCGAATAATGATTGCACAGCGACGGTGAATAATCAATGCCCATGGCCTCATGGCAAGGTATTTCTCTTTTGGATAACCAAACTACATAGTAATACTACATTCTTTATAATTCAGTTTTAAATTACTATTTAGGTGCTCGGCGGAAGCAGCGTCATAAATAATATGATGTATATTCGCGGCAACAGACACGATTATGACCGCTGGGAGGAAG
>NW_017134908.1:0-426 GCF_001652005.2 Ceratina calcarata | reverse complement strand
TAAATATTAAGAAGATGTATGAACTATACGTCACAGAATGTGAAAAGGAAAATGTAGTACCAGTGAAAGAAAAATATTACAATAATGTGTTTTCTACAAAATTTAGTTTACATTTTAAACAACCATCAAAGGATACGTGTCAAACTTGTGATGCTTTGCAAATAAAAATTCAATTCTCAGACGGTGAGGGAATTAAGACGGCAGAAATTGAAAAGAAAACTCACTTAGAAGAGGCTGAACGGGCTCGCAGTCAAATGGCTGCAGACCGAATGGCAACATCAGAAAAAATTGTCGTATTTTCTTTCGACTTGGAAAAAGCTTTAGCCTTTCCCAAGCTGACCACATCCGTAGCTTATTATAAGCGAAATTTATATGTTTATAATTTCGGATGTCATGAATTCAGTAAAAGTATAAGCCACATGTTTG
>NW_017134907.1:9376-12147 GCF_001652005.2 Ceratina calcarata | reverse complement strand
TGTCTATGAGATCGTGATCCGAACGATTCCAGTCTCTATAGGTTAGAAGGGACTGACAAAAGCCAGTCGTCTGGTTTAATTCTTCGTAAGAAGCCATCCGATCATACGTTTAAGAAGCGACAAGTGTCTATTCTGGGTCTTGACAAGTTTGCGATGCGGAAGAGGCAGGAAAATCAGCAGGACGGTGGCTCGTCGAGATCCGACGCGAAATCCGAGGTGAAAGAGAGAAAATATAGATCGTACGGCGAGGAAACTCCAACTCATACAGGAGGAGTGAACATGGAAACTCAGCGACGATTGAAGTCCCGATTAAAGCACCAGAGATTAAGTGCATAGGAGAGAAATCATCCATACGATCACAGGGACAGAGACAGAGGTAACAAACCAGATAGGGACAACAGAAATCCGCGGCAGGGACAGCGTCAGGGATAGCAGCAAACAGACGCCAAGATTCAAAGACGAACCACAGACTCCAATGTTCGACACGAAGGATTCTACGTTTAAAAGTAATTGGGACAATAACGAGGATGACGAAACTCGGGAGTCAAGCTGGGATCACCCGACGCCCAATATTTATAAGAGCAGAGATGGTCGTGAAAATATCAGAAGCGAATTCACGCCTTCGTATAAATATAATTCCTGGAACAAAGAGAGGAAAGCCAGCGGAGCAACTCCCAGCATCGACGGGGAGGAGAAGAAATTGTGGGAAGAAGAGCAGCAGAGACTGGATCGGGAATGGTACGCCCTGGACGATGGAGAAAACCATGCGTTCGCCGATGTATCCGAGGGATATACACGCAAACAGGAAATGGAGTTAGAGACGAAGAGGCAGAAGCGTTTCTCCGCACAACAGCGACAAATCAACAAAGACAATGAATTGTGGGAACGCAATCGGATGTTAACGTCCGGCGTCGTCAGTTTTTTGGATCACGACGACGATCCTGACGACGAAGGGGAGACCAGGGTGCATCTCTTGGTGCACAACGTCGTCCCACCGTTCTTGGATGGCCGCATCGTGTTTACGAAACAACCGGAACCAGTCGTCCCAGTACGTGATCCTACTTCGGATATGGCTCTTGTAGCGAGGAAGAGATCCGCATTGGTACGGGCGTATCGCGAGCAGAAAGAAAGAAAGCGAGCTCAAAAGAAGCATTGGGAACTGGCCGGAACGCACATCGGTAACTTCATGGGAGTGCACGACAGACGCAAGGTTGACAAAGAAGCTCCCGGACAGGAAACCGACTACAAAGCTGGACAGAAGTACGCGCGTCATATTCGGGACGAAGTCACCGGCGAGGCAAAATACAGATCGATCCAGCATCAGAGGAGAAGTCTTCCTGTATTCGCAGTGCGACAGGAATTATTAAATGTAATTAGAGAGAATAGCGTGGTAGTTATAGTAGGAGAAACCGGTAGCGGAAAAGCCACGCAATTAACACAGTACCTTCACGAGGACGGCTACAGTCGCTACGGTATAATCGGATGCACACAGCCGAGGAGAGTCGCCGCGATGTCCGTGGCTAAGAGAGTTTCCGACGAAATGGCAACTACTTTAGGAGACAAAGTAGGATATGCCATTCGGTTCGATACTATCGATATATTAAATACATGACCGACGGTATCTTATTTAGAGAGAGTTTGAGAGAGGGAGATCTGGATCGATACAGCGTAGTCATCATGGACGAGGCTCACGAGAGATCCCTGTCTACCGACGTCTTATTTGGTCTACTGAGAGAAGTCGTCGCTCGGAGGCACGATCTGAAATTGATCGTAACGTCGGCAACAATGGACACCAGCAGATTCTCGACCTTCTTCGGGAACGCAGCCACTTTCCAAATACCTGGCCGTACCTTTCCGGTAGAAGTATTTCACGCAAAAAACCCGGTGGAGGATTACGTCGACGCAGCAGTGAAGCAAGTGATGCAGACTCACTTGCAGCCGCGGTCAGGCGACGTGCTAATTGTCATGCCCGGTCAGGAGGATATCGAAGTCACGTACGACGTCCTGGAAGAACGTCAGTCCGCTCCCCCGCTGTCGATTTTACCGATTTACTCGCAATTGCCGTCGGACCTCCAGGCGAAGATCTTCCAACGTTCGGAGGGAGGTTTAAGGAAATGCGTCGTGGCCACGAACATCGCTGAAACCTCGTTGACCATAGATGGAATCGTGTTCGTCGTGGATTCCGGTTACTGCAAGCTGAAGGTTTACAACCCTCGGATCGGTATGGACGCCTTGCAAGTGTATCCCGTCTCGAGGGCTAACGCTGACCAGAGGTCGGGAAGAGCTGGACGTACGGGCCCTGGTACCTGTTACAGACTGTACACGCGAAGACAGTACTTAGACGAGTTATTGTTGACCGGAGTTCCTGAGATACAGCGTACCAGTCTTGCGAATACTGTATTACTATTGAAATCACTCGGAGTTCAAGATTTACTGGAATTCCACTCCATGGATCCACCACCTCAGGATAATATATTGAATTCCCTGTATCAGTTATGGATTCTGGGAACTTTCTATCACACAGGACGATTGACAACGCTTGGACGACAAATGGCTGAGTTCCCGCTAGATCCACCGCAATGCCAAATGCTTATCGTCGCTTCACAGCTCGGTTGCACCGCAGATATATTAATCATAGGTAATTATTTAGTACTATAATTGATCTACGACTAAATTCTTCGATGATGAATTAAAATATTTTGTTTAGTTTCCATGTTGTCGGTCCCTTCGATATTCTACCGACCAAAGGGGCGCGAGGAAGACTCGGACTC
>NW_017134907.1:2059-7148 GCF_001652005.2 Ceratina calcarata | reverse complement strand
AATAATCGTTTAATAATCGATCATACTTCACATATAAACGATCAACTTACTTTCTGATCGAAGCTTGCTCGTGTTCAAGCTGTTCCTGTGCCCGTGCTTTCATCTCCTCCACCGCTTCTTTCATCAGTCCTTCCATCTCGTACAGATGCTGCATGGCCTGTCGTATCTTCGCTCGACCACTTCTTCCAGTCTCTTTGACGCTGAAGGACATCGGACCCAACTCGGCTAGCCAGTGTCCATCGACAGCGGTCACGCACTGCATGTACTCCTTGGCAGTCATCACGAGCTCGTGGTATCGTGGTACACGACATAATCAGACGTGAATCCCATGCCGAAAAGTGCCTAGGTCGGATGAAGATGGCACGGCATCCCCGTACGGCAGTTCACGTACTCGCCGATACCCTTCAACCGGGCCGCTTGATGGAAATAAGCGGAGCAGATGCACTTCCGAACGATGTCCCAGTTTGTGCCGCAGCTGACGACTTCCATCTTCTGCTGCTTCAAAATCTCCTCGAGCTGCTGTCGGACCTCCCTCACTTTGCGCATCGCTTTCGCGTGTATCAAGTGGTCGTTGCACCACGAGCTGGAGTAACCGTTCGCTTTCCATTGATTGTAGACATTTAAATATGTTCAATGATCGGATTCTGGTACTTGGAACTTCTCTCGAGCGGAGTCCGAGTCTTCCTCGCGCCCCTTTGGTCGGTAGAATATCGAAGGGACCGACAACATGGAAACTAAACAAAATATTTTAATTCATCATCGAAGAATTTAGTCGTAGATCAATTATAGTACTAAATAATTACCTATGATTAATATATCTGCGGTGCAACCGAGCTGTGAAGCGACGATAAGCATTTGGCATTGCGGTGGATCTAGCGGGAACTCAGCCATTTGTCGTCCAAGCGTTGTCAATCGTCCTGTGTGATAGAAAGTTCCCAGAATCCATAACTGATACAGGGAATTCAATATATTATCCTGAGGTGGTGGATCCATGGAGTGGAATTCCAGTAAATCTTGAACTCCGAGTGATTTCAATAGTAATACAGTATTCGCAAGACTGGTACGCTGTATCTCAGGAACTCCGGTCAACAATAACTCGTCTAAGTACTGTCTTCGCGTGTACAGTCTGTAACAGGTACCAGGGCCCGTACGTCCAGCTCTTCCCGACCTCTGGTCAGCGTTAGCCCTCGAGACGGGATACACTTGCAAGGCGTCCATACCGATCCGAGGGTTGTAAACCTTCAGCTTGCAGTAACCGGAATCCACGACGAACACGATTCCATCTATGGTCAACGAGGTTTCAGCGATGTTCGTGGCCACGACGCATTTCCTTAAACCTCCCTCCGAACGTTGGAAGATCTTCGCCTGGAGGTCCGACGGCAATTGCGAGTAAATCGGTAAAATCGACAGCGGGGGAGCGGACTGACGTTCTTCCAGGACGTCGTACGTGACTTCGATATCCTCCTGACCGGGCATGACAATTAGCACGTCGCCTGACCGCGGCTGCAAGTGAGTCTGCATCACTTGCTTCACTGCTGCGTCGACGTAATCCTCCACCGGGTTTTTTGCGTGAAATACTTCTACCGGAAAGGTACGGCCAGGTATTTGGAAAGTGGCTGCGTTCCCGAAGAAGGTCGAGAATCTGCTGGTGTCCATTGTTGCCGACGTTACGATCAATTTCAGATCGTGCCTCCGAGCGACGACTTCTCTCAGTAGACCAAATAAGACGTCGGTAGACAGGGATCTCTCGTGAGCCTCGTCCATGATGACTACGCTGTATCGATCCAGATCTCCCTCTCTCAAACTCTCTCTAAATAAGATACCGTCGGTCATGTATTTAATATATCGATAGTATCGAACCGAATGGCATATCCTACTTTGTCTCCTAAAGTAGTTGCCATTTCGTCGGAAACTCTCTTAGCCACGGACATCGCGGCGACTCTCCTCGGCTGTGTGCATCCGATTATACCGTAGCGACTGTAGCCGTCCTCGTGAAGGTACTGTGTTAATTGCGTGGCTTTTCCGCTACCGGTTTCTCCTACTATAACTACCACGCTATTCTCTCTAATTACATTTAATAATTCCTGTCGCACTGCGAATACAGGAAGACTTCTCCTCTGATGCTGGATCGATCTGTATTTTGCCTCGCCGGTGACTTCGTCCCGAATATGACGCGCGTACTTCTGTCCAGCTTTGTAGTCGGTTTCCTGTCCGGGAGCTTCTTTGTCAACCTTGCGTCTGTCGTGCACTCCCATGAAGTTACCGATGTGCGTTCCGGCCAGTTCCCAATGCTTCTTTTGAGCTCGCTTTCTTTCTTTCTGCTCGCGATACGCCCGTACCAATGCGGATCTCTTCCTCGCTACAAGAGCCATATCCGAAGTAGGATCACGTACTGGGACGACTGGTTCCGGTTGTTTCGTAAACACGATGCGGCCATCCAAGAACGGTGGGACGACGTTGTGCACCAAGAGATGCACCCTGGTCTCCCCTTCGTCGTCAGGATCGTCGTCGTGATCCAAAAAACTGACGACGCCGGACGTTAACATCCGATTGCGTTCCCACAATTCATTGTCTTTGTTGATTTGTCGCTGTTGTGCGGAGAAACGCTTCTGCCTCTTCGTCTCTAACTCCATTTCCTGTTTGCGTGTATATCCCTCGGATACATCGGCGAACGCATGGTTTTCTCCATCGTCCAGGGCGTACCATTCCCGATCCAGTCTCTGCTGCTCTTCTTCCCACAATTTCTTCTCCTCCCCGTCGATGCTGGGAGTTGCTCCGCTGGCTTTCCTCTCTTTGTTCCAGGAATTATATTTATACGAAGGCGTGAATTCGCTTCTGATATTTTCACGACCATCTCTGCTCTTATAAATATTGGGCGTCGGGTGATCCCAGCTTGACTCCCGAGTTTCGTCATCCTCGTTATTGTCCCAATTACTTTTAAACGTAGAATCCTTCGTGTCGAACATTGGAGTCTGTGGTTCGTCTTTGAATCTTGGCGTCTGTTTGCTGCTATCCCTGACGCTGTCCCTGCCGCGGATTTCTGTTGTCCCTATCTGGTTTGTTACCTCTGTCTCTGTCCCTGTGATCGTATGGATGATTTCTCTCCTATGCACTTAATCTCTGGTGCTTTAATCGGGACTTCAATCGTCGCTGAGTTTCCATGTTCACTCCTCCTGTATGAGTTGGAGTTTCCTCGCCGTACGATCTATATTTTCTCTCTTTCACCTCGGATTTCGCGTCGGATCTCGACGAGCCACCGTCCTGCTGATTTTCCTGCCTCTTCCGCATCGCAAACTTGTCAAGACCCAGAATAGACACTTGTCGCTTCTTAAACGTATGATCGGATGGCTTCTTACGAAGAATTAAACCAGACGACTGGCTTTTGTCAGTCCCTTCTAACCTATAGAGACTGGAATCGTTCGGATCACGATCTCATAGACAGGTCTGGACGTCCAGACCTGTCTATAAGATCGTGGTTCGGATCCATTTTTCACAGGTAATACAGTAATACCACCAGAGATCGCGCAGGGTTCTCATATTTTATCTCTCGGCCGGAAAGTGGGGGCGACGCGACCACGGTAGGGATTGGTACTTGATGGGGATATGCTAGGCATGGTCAGTGAAGGCGCATGAGGAGAGTAGTAGTGGGGATCGAAATACTGGCGAAAAAGAGGGGAACCCTGCTAACGTGCCGTCGCCAACATCAGGTAGCCAAACTCCGCCTTCGGGACCATCACGTGACCAAACAGCGGCAATTCCAAAACACTAAATTGAAATGGTGTATAGTATACATGGCACGCGCGTCCGCGCAGCGCGCAAAATCCACTTGAAAGGGTCGGTTTTTACGACCGGGCGCGCACTGAAGGACCTGGCGCGCCGTTAAGCCGGCTACAGACCTATGCAACGCGCGTCCGCGCAGCGCGCAAAATCCACTTGAAAGGGTCGGTTTTTACGACCGGGCGCGCACTGAAGGACCTGGCGTGCCGTCAGGCCGCGCACGCGATGCTCGCGCGCACGGCCAAGAAATGTGGACTTCGTTGACACGTTTTAAGCATTTATATTAATTATATATGAGCATGTATATTAATACTTAAAAGTAATTGGAGATGCGCGTAATCCGCGAATATTGCATACATTATATTATTTTATCTGAATATGTTTTGTTTTCTATGCAGTACGATTTTCTCCCGATTATTCTCCCGATCAGACGAAACCCGGCCTCCCTCATATCGAACAGTCCTTCTGCCCCGCCCGCTCCGATTCCTTTAAAAAATCGGACCGATTGCCATACTCCATTTTTCGGCCTATGATTATTCGCCGAGTCAAAAGTGGCTGCAATACAATTGGTCAGGAAAATAAACAAAAGAGGACGATAAAACGCTTGAAGTAGCGAATGACGAGCGAGGGCGGTATCAAAGTATTTACATCAGTTTATTTCCATCGCCACTGATACTTTCATTCTTTCACATGCTTCTATATTTGCCGCCCTATAGTATATGGTTATATAGTGTCTCCGTGTAAAAATTACATAGTTCTGTCATTCAACATTCGCGAATTAAAGAAAATCGCTTGCCTATTAATTGCATGGTGAAACACACAAAATATTTTCCCTGCGAAAAGAAAAGAGTGAAGGCGCGGCACCCCGGTGAGTGTCCGTCTTTTCAGGTATAAGTACCCCACATAAATCTTTCAGGGACTGTCAAACATGGACTGCCGTAGCCGCGCGAAGTTTCTCTGATAAATTTTGATATAAATAAGTAGGCGAACCACCATCTGCATAATAATAATAGTACGGTGTATTTAATTTTATGTATATGTATGTACATTGTTGTTAAAGTATATCTCAAACGTTCTTCGCTAAAAAATGAAACAATGCTTTCTTCCTGAATGTACGTCATGCACCCCCACTCTTGAACGTTGTACCTCACCTTCCATTTTTACCTGCCTCGTCTCAAGTCAGTTTTGACTGCCGAGTTGTTCAGTTGTGACGAGTGAAGTAGAAATCGAAATGAGCAGTGGAACAAGAATTACTTCATCGATTTTGGTTATTCTCATGGCAATGGAATCGAGAAGGAGACGTCCACGTCGT
>NW_017134907.1:0-1401 GCF_001652005.2 Ceratina calcarata | reverse complement strand
AAAGCTTCAATATTTTGAAGCTAAAAGTAGAAGAGGCCAAAAAATATGAGAAGAGAATTATTTGCAGTCTTATGATAACTTTAACTATAACTTATGATAACTTATCTGTAACTTTGCATGTAATCACCTATAGCGGCATGTATATTTAAGAGTGTTTAAACGTTACTATAATACAAAATTTAACTTCGTGTTTTCTTTATTATCAGCTCATCCGAGAAGGAATTTCTCTTATATATGGAGAAGTCATAAACAGATGATGCTTGGACAATTAACCATACCGTGGGTGAATGAAGTGCACCAAATTGTAAAATATTTGTTATTTTCGAAAGGAAATCTATTTTTGCATTTGTATATTAATCCAAAGAGATGGTTGTAAACTAAAGATATTTATCTCTTAATTGTAAATTTAATCTTTTAATTCAAATTATATATCGACTGAAACAAATTCCAAATCATTCAATTTGTTGGAATTAATTTAAATTTATGCGATTATTCGCGTTATAGATAGTTTGATGTATATGATATGATGATACATGTATATATATAAGCAACATATTTATTAATTCACTTTTGTAATCGCTTCTGTAAGATCAATTACATTTCGTTGGCTCAATCTACACACACACAAAGTCTTTTATTTTACCATAAACCCAAAACCTACGCTTGCACTATGCGTTAACACTTTTCTTTATTAAATGTAATTGTTCTTTTGGATAAAAATTGAAATGAAGAATTTTAAAAATAAATATGTCAAATTCTTATACTTATTTGAGTTATATTTATTTGAATCTCCCGCGAAAATTTGCAAACGTACTACAACCAACATGGCTGCCGGAGAGCTTCAATTGGCGTCAAAGATTTTACAGGGGAGCTTATGGGTATACGCTATCCAGTGTTATACAGATGTATAGAGATCAGTGAGCCTGACCCATGAAAAGTTCACCGAGCATCTCAGTCCCATCCTGTTCTATTTAAATATTTTATTTGTAGGAGGTCAGGGATCTACGATATCTTGTTAAGGAAACGAACAAAACAGTTTATTATACTGGACAAAATATTATATACGTTAATAAAAAGTGCGGTACGCGATATCCTGCCGATTCCTTCGATATAAGGAGCGCGATTAACCGATCGTACGATCGACGTCGACCAATCACATTCTGGGAGATCAGTCCCGTATCGCAAGAGCGCGGTGCCTTAAGTACGATACTTCCCCTCGAGACGGGACGCATCTGTCTCCAATTTGTGCGTCGAATCGCACCTAACACAATCGTCATTTTTCGATGCTTTGGACCTGGCAGGCCTTTGGTCAACACCACGCGAAATCTGCCGTGTACTGATGTGCAGATTATGGGCAATAGCTGCTAAGGTTGAAATACGACATACTTCGTTATTTACAAT
>NW_017134906.1:2319-2528 GCF_001652005.2 Ceratina calcarata | reverse complement strand
CGTTCGATACCAACACAGGCAATCCTTTTAATTACTTTACGTACGGAGCTGCGTGCTCGGAAGTAGAAATCGATTGCCTAACCGGTGACCACCAAGTAAATTGCTAATAATAATAATTTAAATATTAGGTCAGTGCAGAAGTTCGTGCCTGATTTTCAAAGGCAGGTCAGATTGCAAGCTCAGACGAGAAGGGGTGGTTATACAGGTTC
>NW_017134906.1:0-321 GCF_001652005.2 Ceratina calcarata | reverse complement strand
CTGACTGTCTGTGTAATAAAATAATTGTCTAATTTACAATTAATATCTGTGAACAGGTGTTGAGGACAGATATTGTAATGGATTTAGGTCAAAGTCTGAATCCTGCGATTGATATAGGTCAGATCGAAGGTGCTTTCGTTCAAGGATACGGCTTGTTCACGTTAGAAGAAATGATTTATTTAAGGAATGGAGCTGTCTGTAGCAAAGGGCCAGGTGCTTACAAATTGCCTGGATTTACGGATATTCCACAAACGTTCAACGTGTCGTTATTAAAAGGTGCCTCGAATCCTAGAGCTGTTTATTCGTCCAAGGTAATAAATT
>NW_017134905.1:0-426 GCF_001652005.2 Ceratina calcarata | reverse complement strand
ATCGTAATGGAATAAAAGATCTTTTTTTTTTTTTACGTGGGGAAATTTTCAAAAGTTTTGGTATTTGCAGTCAATAATAGGAACTAACCATGACGCGGGAAAAACCAAGGAATATGGTCAGTTGTCCTTTTCTCTCACTCTTAATCTATGCTTAAAAACATTGGAAAGATTATAGTTTCTCCTCGATGCTAAGGATTAAGTCATAAACAGGAACAAACCGGAAAACACAGTTGTCCATTCTTTTAATGACCGAGTGTGTCTTTAGGGACACCGGAAAGATTATAGTTTCTCTTCGATATTAAGGATTATGTCATAAACAGAAACAAACCGGAGAACACAGTTGGTTGTCCTTTCTTCCCACTCTCGATCTGTGTCTTTAAGAAAAAACCCCTCTTTCGGTAATCAACCCCGCCTACTGCAATTTTC
>NW_017134904.1:0-426 GCF_001652005.2 Ceratina calcarata | reverse complement strand
AATTACTTTCACATAAGATTTCAAGAACAGATGACACAACCATTTCTATGATTTGCTCGGTTTCAAGAATTACTGTCAATCCTTATTGACATTGATACACAATTAATCAGTGACAAGAAACATAACGTACCACCCTTCAAATCTTAATTGACAATTTAATCAACTGATTGCGCAATTACACTCGTCTTGCTAGCTTTTATTGCTAATGCTATTTGTCACGTAGAGATAAGGTATATATATCAAATAGTATTGTCTGCCTTCTTCTACAGACAATTTGATAACAATTATTTGTCATATCTACACAATCATAGAATAAACAATATCGATGATGGAAGGCTTAAAAGATTCATAATGCTAGAGAAATTCTATATCTAGAACATATCCAAGGATCATTTAATTAGCTCGAATAGTTCTTAAAAAAAACAT
>NW_017134903.1:0-426 GCF_001652005.2 Ceratina calcarata | reverse complement strand
TAAAGATAACAGGCGACACTCTTACAAATAGACATTCGTAGCCAGGACAATCACAGACTGTATGTGTGTGTATTAACAAACACTACGGACGGGATATTTCGTTTCGACGCATAGAAAAGGGCATTCACCCTACTAACTCGAAAATCCCATAGAGCGAGTTTCGATACGCTCTTGCGAATTGAGCGAGTGATTAGGTTGAATGCCAGGATACATTGTTTTAAAATACTTTCTCATCTCCAGCACCCGACGTAAGCCCACAAATTTCTTATAGGTACAGTCCTACTTACGGTTATCGACATGCAACGATCGGCGGTGATCAGCTGAGCGTATGCCGAAAACATACGTCGATGCAAGTCGGATTGTCAATTTTATGGGCAAAAACATCGAATTTTTAAATGTTAATAACTAATTAACGAAGCCCCAAAC
>NW_017134902.1:0-426 GCF_001652005.2 Ceratina calcarata | reverse complement strand
AGAACGTAGGATTAGGATCACACGAAAGTACTGCCAACGTTGTTTTAGTCATAAGTGTTGGTATTGTCTCAAATCTAACAAAAAGGCAATCAGAAAAAGGCAATCAAAACCTTCTCTCCACTCTTTAATTAATTAAAAACGATACATTAAAATTAACGAAACAATAGAAAAACTACAACTAGCTCATTCCGATTAAACCCGATTATCGCTCTTATGACAAAAACAATACAGTCGAACAAAACCACAGAAACAAACGCTATAAGAACAATATTCAAAAACAATGTCACCATATCCGTAAAAACTTGAACCGAAAATTATTAGAATAAATTCAACAATAAACCCGCCAACATAAACATCAAAACAACGTCAGAATCAACTATTAATAAAGAAACAAAGAAATTAACGATTCCTCTGCTCAAAACATAT
>NW_017134901.1:0-426 GCF_001652005.2 Ceratina calcarata | reverse complement strand
TGTCAGTCTGATCGACCTGCATTCTCTGTTCCTTTGACACAAGCGAGTGTCGAGCCACCTGATTAACTGACCCTTGAATTGTTTACTAATTGCGACCCGTGTCAGAGTGACATTTCTCATTCGGACCACTTTCCCTCTTGTCGAACCCGAACTCTCTTCGCTCTGTTCTTCTGCTCGGCGTGTTCGCTCTTTGTCCGATTCATGATCGATTCGATTCACACGGTTGCAAGCGTACGAGGAGACACGACCGGGACACAAAGGAAACGGAACGGGACCGTATCACTTTAAATGTCAGGCATTGCGAACGCGTCACGAATCGAAGTCTGTCCTTTCGGCGCGCAGGCATGCGGCTGAACTTTGCCTTCACACTTCGGCGAGCAACTAAAGTTACACTTACTACTGTTCATTAGTCGCACTCCTCACTCC
>NW_017134900.1:0-426 GCF_001652005.2 Ceratina calcarata | reverse complement strand
TGCATGACGCGCTGTTAGTGCAGCCGCTAATATTCGCCGACAAAACGTCGCGAAACGTGCTGAATCAGGCTAGCAGTCAGAGCTATATCTGGCTGTATGGGATACCGGTTGCGATGTGTTCGCCGTGGAAAATACCACGGCTACAGATGCTGCTTTACGAGTAACAGGACACGCGCAGCGGCCTCTAAACGGCAGAATGCCTGGCCTGGCATGCTGGTTATCGGTAGGTTGACGGCTACACGGGGCTATCATAGCATCCAGGCCAGGCTGATAGGTTGTAGGCACATGCACGGCGTAAGTTTGAGGAAGCCCGGCGAACAGAGTTATGCTTATTTCTGGTGTATGGAGGTACGGAGAGGCTCGCGGATCCTGCTGATGAATTTTATCCAAGATTTCAATGCTCTTATCCTGCACTATTAGTAGGGT
>NW_017134899.1:0-426 GCF_001652005.2 Ceratina calcarata | reverse complement strand
CAATATTCAAATCTTGAGTGCGATAACAAAAATAGTTGAAATATCTATTTAACATAAACATTTAAATAAATTACATTAAATGTGAAATAAAATATTAACACTAATATTAAGACATTATGTATTTTAATAATTTCATTATTCTAATTTTTGGTTTTTAATTCATTTTCGAAATGATTAAAAATTTTCATTATAACTTTTTCATCTTTATTCACTCTAACATTGCCCTGGTCATCTTTTCCTAAAATACTATTTAGTCCATCAAGTTTATTTTTTTTATACGCTTCATGAATAATTTCAAACATAATATTAGCAAGAATAATTTTTTTTCTCATTCCTAACGATGTACAGTCTTTTAATGCATTCAAGTTTTTCGTAGCATTGAGTACATTTTTTGAAAATTTAACTTTATTATGTGCGTCATCTAGT
>NW_017134898.1:0-426 GCF_001652005.2 Ceratina calcarata | reverse complement strand
TCTAAAATATAAGATAAAAAGATAAAGTTAACTAATAAGGAAACTTAAGATTCGTTAGGCTATTTGAGTATTATTATATCTTAAATATGAAATCTTAAGTTTTGTTATTAATTAATTTAATCTTTTTATATAGATAACTAATTATAAATGTAAGTACTATAAAATAAACTACATACTAATAAAAGAATATACGAATATGACTAGACTGAATTTCATTGTCCGGTTTTTGACGTCCCATTGAACACACATGGTGAAGAAAAAATTAACAAATTTGCGGCGGGTCTATTTTATGAATGAACAGTTACGAGATCGATTTTCGGATATTGATGCAAGCTCTACAGACAATTCCATATTTCAAAATCTATTTTACTGTATTTGCCACTGTAATTGGAAATGATCTAAAAATGATGTTTCTATATGATCTAA
>NW_017134897.1:0-426 GCF_001652005.2 Ceratina calcarata | reverse complement strand
GTGAAAGAGTGACTAGGGAATGTAAGGTTGTAGGCGAGTTTTTTGTAAATGATCCTACTGGTGAATATTCAGTCTTCGAACGCGATGGAATGACGAAAAATAAGGAAAGCACGTGGCGCTGGGTTCGTCAAAGGCGAAGTTTCACGCGTCCCTCGATGTTTTCAACCGTGCGACAAAGCAGGCTCCCTTGCAAGCACTTTGGCACTCTTTCGAAAAGCGTGGGAGACAAAGGAGACCGAGGGGGTGTTCAAAAATAAAAATCCTGCGTTTCACAACAATTTTATGTGTATCGCAAACTCAACAGCGTTACAATCGGTCTGTATGCAATTGTTTATAATATTTTAACCCTAACTTATCCGAGGGCGTTTTACTATTCGCATTGCGAGAGAACTCTATCTCAAAATAAATTTATAAAACGTTATAAAC
>NW_017134896.1:0-426 GCF_001652005.2 Ceratina calcarata | reverse complement strand
TTATAACCGAATACCGTTCTGGGTATTCGTGAGGGAAAGTTCGCGTCTCCTGGTGAGGAGGAGGACTCGTAATTGAGGGGTAATCAGAAGTTGTTAAATGAAACAAGTATATGACAAATATATTTCAAAGTACTGACTAGGGAACAGTCTTATTACGAATATCAATGCTTGACTAGACACGGCCAATCTTACAACGAGGACTAGTACCGCGGTACAGTGCCAGACGAGTGGCTATTTGAATAAATACAGCTAGGTGCGTGCTCGCAATTACAAATATACAAATTATTGCAGAATCGACTCACGAATCAATGGCGTAAGCATTCCTCCATACCAATCACACTCCTTTGGATAATGATTCTCACATTCGTGGCGGACACGCACGCACCTCTCCACTCGTCCTAGGAACTTCTCAAATTCCGCTCTCTA
>NW_017134895.1:7181-8629 GCF_001652005.2 Ceratina calcarata | reverse complement strand
TATTAATTTGAATGATTAGGTGAATATTAATAATTAATTCGAGGGTGCATTTTAAATAAACAGGATTTCACTATGAATGTACGGTCCAGCTTCCATTCCTCTGAACAATACTGAAAGATCAGAGGCTAGCTCCTATGTCCGTACAAACGCTCTAAATGCCCCAACAGTGGATTTATGGCAGGTTTATATAGCCTTCTTACCCCTAACTGGAGTCTAAGCTGGCTATGCCCGTGGAACCATCGGATTAAGGTTAAGCTCTGAATCGTTGCCTAAGCTAAAATCCTCGACTAACTATTCCGCCGTTTCTGTGAAAAAGGCTCGCCGTCGAAGAACGAGAGAAACACGGCGCGGCGTGGTGGCACGGAAAGGCTCGAAAAAATTTTTCATTACCGTTTTTAAATTTTAATTAATGAACCGCCCGCTGATTTTTATTAGTAGGGAACGTGCGAACAAATTTCTCGTAACCTCCGCGGAAATTACACGTAATTATGTTGGAAGAGATTTTAATTAGACAATTTGATTAACTTTGTTAAAAGCCACGTTGAACATGAACATTTTTATGCGTTAAATTTATTCGAGATTTACTATTTAAATAAATTAAAAATTATCAGAGTTAAGCATGGATTCAGAAAATTCATCTGACAGATATATTTTAAAACTCTTTTTCAAGTGCTAATACGTAATTAATAAAATTTAGGCGAATACGTGCAGGAAATATTTCTAAATCTTACATTAGCTTTAAATGACGAAAATAAATTTTGATTAATCTATTCATCATCGTTTTAAATATTATAATGGTGGTAGTGAACGATAATTAACTAGGTTCGACATGATCAGCACGAATGATAATTGTATGTTAGAAATTGTACGACCTAGATACTCTGATTTTCCTCAAGTAAAGAGCGTCCTGAATTTCTGTTATCTATAAGTATCGTTTATCCTTAACTGGAACTCCGGTTTCTCAGGCGCCATGCGCCGCTCTCTACCGCCGTCCACTATTGTCTCGAGAAAACAATACGACCTCGCAATTGTCAATTCGAGTTGTTTCTTCGGAAATACGTCAAATAGGTATATCTTATAGCCGCGGCAAGTGTAAGGGTTGCTTGTTGTTTCGCCACTCAGCGAGCTTCGAAACGAATAACTTCTGCGGAAATTCATCAAACGCGGTGCTAAACTTTCCTTCGATTGACTATGCTTCAAACCCGCGTACACTCCGCTCTGTACGTGCAGCAAGTTCTGCTCTTTGTAATTAATAATACGGAAGTTTTAACGGAAAACATCATTGAGAAAGTTTACTGGTTTCAATGAGCAGAGTTGACCGCGCGTGGATATAATTTTAAGAATTTTCAATCGGATTCTGCTGCAATTAAATCGTGAAATTCAATTGAACCTGTCATTGAACATTCTTCATCATATAACGATTTTAATTAATTTTTAATCACAACTTT
>NW_017134895.1:0-6746 GCF_001652005.2 Ceratina calcarata | reverse complement strand
GTGTACGTACATGTACCTGATTCATTTCAATGCCTCCCAATTTCTTCTTTTCTTGGATGGAATTACCCGGCTGTCACAGAATACAGGACCGGTCCCTGACAGACTTAATTCCGTGAAGAGAAGAATGCTCTTTACATACGAATTACTCGGATAGAAAATCGAATCGTGACTCCAGTAATGCGTGCGCGATCCTGGCCAGATACGAAGATTACAGATGAATTGTGGCTGCGCTTGCGATCGACGTTCGTTTTCAATCTGTTTCAACGCTTTTTGCAAAATCTGTCTATTGAACATTCATTTCAACGGATTCTCGATAACATTTTCGAACATATGTTTCAGAAGGAATTAAGATTGCAGTCATTGTTTTTTAACGAAGATTTTTAACGAACATTTTCGAACATATGTTTCAGAAGGAATTAAGATTGCAGTCATTGTTTTTTAACGAAGATTGCATCGTTAAAAATACTGCATTATTTCATTTATTAATAGTTTTATTCGTGTTTATTTAAATTGTTTGTTGGTATTGTACATTTATCATAGTATTTCGAATTAGTATATTTTCTAATGTTTTAAAACTAGACTCAGTTGAGACTATTTATTAATATGTGTTACTTAATTGAAAAGAAATTTTGATAATAAATGCCAGAAGAAATAGAATATTTGTATACACTTTACGATGGGGTTTTAACAAAATTGTACATTAGACTAGAGTCTAAGTTATGGGGTAGAGTATTCCTTAGGTGAGTGCTGTTTGTTAGAGGTTCTTAGAGTAGAAAACTTCCTTCAGATTATGAGATTCTTCAACTTCGTGAATATTCGATGTCGACGAATCCCCACAGGTTAAAGTTTATCCACATCTTTGGATTTCCACTGGAAACCTGAATTTTTAAACACACGAGAACGGGAACTTCAACAGCTAATCCAGAATGAAAAAAACGGAATAACTTTTCACTGCATAAAAGTGTAGCTAGTAGCTATTATTTAAACACAATTTTTTTACTGTGTGAAGCTGATGTTTTAAAAACCTCAAATCTATTTTTCCACTGAAACAGCAGGTATTTTTTTGTTTTAACAAACACAGTTTCAAATCATCGATGTCTAAAATTTTTTTGTACCGAAATATCTATTTCAATCAATCGTGACGATGTACCAAACTGGAGGAAAAACCAATTTACGAAACATCTATGATACTACCAGAGACCTTCAACTACTAAAATGAACGGTTATTCTTCATGAACGTGTTACGTGTCTATTATTATTAACGATATGGATAATGTTAAACGATGATGCCATCATATAAACAAGCAAGCGGAAGTAGTAGTAAATATAATTGGAAAGCGATAATTAACAATTGCGATAATTATTTGTTACTTTAATTGCAATAACTGAACATATGTTATATAGGCATGAAAACATGCAAAATTAAATTCAGTCTCCAATTAACAACAAACTATTAATTGAAATTTCGAATTTTTAATATTCCTAAATATAACCGTTTTTCAATTTCCCACCTCCAGTTCTCCAATTTTCGGTGTGTATACTTTAATTATTAATTAAACGGGAAAATTGTTCCCCATACTAAATTGCCAGAGGCTTTGAGTTAAACGCGATCAATGATATTTGAGCGTACTTTAATACGTTCGCCGGCTACGTTTTTGGACATAATGGACAGTTTTGTCCACTGCGAATGAAATTACGCCGAGCTGAAGTTATAAATCAACGGGCACCACGTATCGTGCGACCATATAATTCGATTACGACGTTTAACGCAATACCGTGTTACAGCGAATGTATTGCCATGATTAACCACGCGCTCATTATTCGAGCTTTCGATCATTGAAACACACCATTATTTAAATGCTAAGTCTTTCGCTTAAACGATTACATTTCAGCCAATCGGACCTTTATTAATCGTCACTCATCGCAGAAATGGTCGTAAATTGTTTACGTGAATATGCATAAGATATTCTAACGATTTTCTATGAAATCATGCATGGAATGATCTCAAGGTGCAAATCTTCTTCCTTAAAATTAATTTCTTTCGTTTATCTGATATTTACCACCACAAATAGTAGGAAACGTGTGGCCTCCTTGTACGGTTTCAAATATCATTTATATTTTAATGTACTCAATTACTTTCAAGCAAAAAGTAAATGCTAATATCTCACTAACTTAAATTTTCCATCGGATTTTAAAATTATTTTACGTATTGTTAGTATGTTAGTTATTGTTAGTTACATATCATTTTTCTATTGTATTTCTTTAAAATGTAATAAATTTATTTAAAAATACTTCTACTAATATTATTTTTATTTGAAGTGGTTGTATGTTGGTGTGGTATTGTAATTTTTTATTAAAATTTAAAGTTCTGGATGAAAATATATATGCTTCAACAAATAAAAATACTAACAGTGAAATATAAAAGATTATAGCGACCTCCTTTGTTACTATCTAATTTAAATATGGCCTCCAAGAGTACAAAGGTTTCCCGTATCTGACATGTCTCATAGTTACGTTCATATTCGTTAGCATGTATAAAGCTGGAAGCTTGTTAACTTTCTGTACCGAACACGTCAAACCAAGACCGTGAAATCGTTTAAACAAATTCCTGCTCGTGGCTGACTTTTTTTTACACGGCATCTGCTTATTTCCTGCGTTATCGGAATCTGACGCGAAGCTGGATGACGCCGAGAAAACTGAAGGAAGAGAAAAATGAGTGCGGACATTCGAGGATGGTCCGCGAAGAATTCTCGCTTATCTCTCACCACGTAATAACCGAGGGCGCGTCTGGTGGTCCCGACTTCACCTCGGGAGCGTGTAACCAGCTCGGGATCGGGGACGCCGCGACGGCACGCGTTCGATTCGCTTTAGAAACTTCGCAAATGGCTGTCGTTCACTCGACTGTTATCCGCCACGGTAGGGTAATAAACATGCCAGGGATCGCGACGTGGCAGCTTTATGACAGCGGGAAACATCGCTCTTCCTTTGTGTCCCGCTCGTAGGTGACAATATCAGGGTGACACCTCTCCGGGAACGATATCCCCGATTAAACTTTCAAGCGAGAGAGTTCGTGCCGCCATTGATTCCACGGCGTGTGTATTCGCTTTTGCTCCGCGAGCCGTCGCGTCGCGTCGTCGTCCTCTTGTCCCGTGGGGACGAGCGGCAGGAATTCGCTTGTTTGACATCCGGCTGCGTTTGGCCGAAACTTCCAGTCGTTTCGTTCGGACAGGAATCGAATCGAGCCCGAGTCCCGGCCTGCGAACAACCTCTACGTCGCCGTTTTCGACGGGCTTTGATTCGATCGCGACTGGAATCGGGAATGAATGGGCGAGTGTCCTCTCTCGTTGAGGTAGTCGTTCCGAAGGTCTACGGCCGCGTGTTTGCTATTGGGAATTGATTTGTCCCGAGCGTTTAAATGCCCGGAACTAGCGGGTACGTTATAGGAAGTTTATTGTGAATTGTCTAATTATAGGCGAGTAAATCAACATGGATGGGGCGATTGCATTTAATAGAAGATTGTTCACTGGCTCGGAAATTCGGACACCTATTAAACTGTAATAAGGAGGCAAATTTATGTTATTCGATTATTCAATTACAATTTCTTATAAAATATGCTTAAAGCTGTTTAGACATATTCCACTGAATTTATATAATTAATATCTATTTATATGATATATCCTGCTTACAATAGGGGAACTATGAAGTAATAGTAAAATATTATTAACGATTCAATTACTCTCGTTTAGAACTCTTCGAAAGCTAACAAACTAGAGAAGAAAAGTAGAACGTGGAACCGAGGAATTCGTGTCCCGGCATAAAAGTAGACCCTTCTCTCTCGTTCAGCCTCGTTCTCTAATTTAACTTCAACGACGGCCTCGGAAAGAGGCAGATATCCACTTTCGTGAGCCGCTGCCATCGCATAACTTTCACGGGTGGCGATGCGCTTTCGTGATCTTATATAGTTGCCGGTTAATGGGGCCCCGGAAGTCGATCGAGGAATGAGCGTGCAACCGGAACGGAACCGGAACAAGCTTCGAACGGCTTGTAATAGAGGGACGTATCTAGAAACTGATTTATATCGATCTAAGAACCGGCGACGTTACCGCCGACCGGATTAGTTAGCTTCACGACATTCCGGGAACTTCTGCCCGACAAACTTCCGCGGTGTCACATTCCGTCCGGACGTACCACGCCGACGCGCGATGTCGCGATGCCACACCGCGAGAAGTTTATTGCCGGTTCACTCGCCGTGCGTGATAACGATTAGCTAATTTACGTTAAATGAATCATTCACGTCTCTGGCAACCGCCTTTATCTACGTATATGTCATAACATATGTCGAAGTTAGGAAAAAGTAATTATTCGCTTAAAATATTTAATAGAGATGTTAAATTTTAGAAACTTTATAAATTGGAATATTATCTACTTACTGTGTTTTAAATTTTTTTTTCATGAAGTGCAATTTCTAGCGTGTCGAGAAAATTGACAAGGCATCGAACTTTGCCCGTTAGATAGGAGATCGTATCGTAAATTATCTGATGTGTCGAGTTCACGAAGCAGGCCGTAGAATTCAATATTAAATATAGGTTAATTAAATTGCTCATCGGGGCAGCACGTTACTCACAATTACTCTAATTAATTGTAGATCTGAGCGGATAGAAGAGCAGAAGTTAAAGGGGAACGAACAGCCGTGTTTGTCGCGCGGTACTTTCTCTGACGGTTGCGTCGCATGAAAGATTCTTACTTGATATGGCGTTTGCATTCACAGCAAAATCCGCGAAAGGGAATTTCTAAAGAGGGCGTAATTTATTCGAAGCTTTTACTCGCGGAGACGTAGAAAAATTGTGAAACCCGCAGATTCCGAACCACTCCTGGTCCGAAGGCCGCTTTATGGCTCTTTGCTCCACTGTTCTTTTCGATGCTGTTGAATGCGACGGGTGTCGCTATAAATCCCCGTTCGCGCTCGTCAACGTTTGACAACGCTTTATCGATTTCACAGACTTATTCTCGCCGCTCCGCTGTTTACCCTTGACCTCCTTAATTACTTGACCTCGTTCTTTAGAAGAAAGCCTTACGACCACGCTTTGAATTAAATTATGCTAGACCCGCGAATCTTTGAAGGAGTAGAAAGTTATTTCCGGATCCTTCTTCCTCATTATAGTTGTATAACAACGCATTTTAAATTATGCATCCGAACATAACATTCTTTTATTCATTTATGTTAAATATGGGTGAACAATTTCTATTGCAAATTCATCAGTTATTTAGAAGTCTATATGGTAAATAATTATGTCGAACAACAATCTTCACTATTGGAATTCTTATTTCCGATTCTTTTGTGGAATCGCGCAGTTCTTCCGAAATAGAAGACGTGAAACGAGTTCCTTTGTCGAGTCACAACGGCTGCACTTCTGCTATCGAGCTGTATTTCGCTTTTGCCCTTCGTTGTATCGTCTATGTGGGCTACGTGCAACGCGGTGCTCGTTTATGTGTTTAGCTTCTCGTATTCCCTCGACCCTCGTCTACACCGCTATCGAGTTCCCAGCCTAATGCACAATGCTCCAACGCTGTAATTAATATTTAATGGCAGACGCTACGTAATCGGCTCAACTATATTATATAAAGTCGTAGATCGACCACGGGGTAGCCCGAGCCTTGGTGCAGCAGCTGTTCGGTAGTGCCTGAAGTAACGAGAACAAAGCTGGACGTTTCTTTAATGCGGAAAAAGCGTATTCGGCAAGAGTCTTACATCGTATCGACACCTTCCAGGGGTTTTTAGTTCTCAATTTTCTCCTGTCGATACGGTGCACGTTCATGTGATTTAACAACTATTTGAAATATGTTCTTACTCGGATCGGATGATTAATGATATTTTAATTGAGAGATAATAATTTTGGAAACGTCTTCTAACAATAATTTCATGACGGATTACTATCAATTTTTGTTTCAGTGCGATTTGGAAACTCCGAAGGAAACGTGAAATCATGTATAGATTTAGTTATATGTATGTTAATTTATCTTTCTATTATCAAATATAACCGTTCTGAGCTTAAACGAAATTCTCAATTATGTACGTGATTAAATGCGAGCTCCGTAATTAACCAATGCTGCGTTTAGAATTCAACACTGGTAATCGGGAAATGGTGATCAATTCAATTAATTTCTGTGGAAATAGTACAAAGCCGGAACGTTAATTCCTGATAACACTTGCGACGAAGTACATAGTTGGAGTATATATATATACATATATGCCCGGTTGTACAGAGTCTGGAAGAAACAGAGAGAGAGAGAGGAGAGAGAGAGAGAGAGAGAGACGAACCCAATCATCCGGAATAGGCTCTTCAATTTACAAGATGTCGAACATTATTGAAGATACTTACTGCCTCGCCTTCTCGTTCTCGATGCGGCATCCAATGATGGTGCCCGAGCACTTAATTTCGACATCGAATCCTGCCGTTTAATTTTCTCAATAAAAGTGATGCGAGGCAGGAAGCTATTCGCAACGGATTACGAGCTATGAACCCTCCGATCCTATTCAGGACATTTTTAAGTGGCGCGCTAAATACTTGTCGAAATTGAAAAGCGGGAATCACGGAAACCGTTCGATCTAATCAAAGGGCAAAGAGTTCCTTTCGAGCGAACGTGAGAGTACATAGCGCCAAGTTAAGGATCTATAGGCTATATACTTAAACGATGAAAGCATGTTGAATTTGTTATTATAGATTCCTATTACTATTAAAAAGCTA
>NW_017134894.1:0-426 GCF_001652005.2 Ceratina calcarata | reverse complement strand
AGACACCTTACTCACACCACGGAATCAAATACTGCATGCACAAAATCTAGCCTTAAAGCTTCAAACCCTACCATAATTTAGATAGCCAAGCTTTTTTATTATCGACCCTTTAAAAATCATCGAATTGGCTTAAGGACAATAACTTCGAATTCCTCAGTTCCGCGTTTTAGCGTCTGGTAAGAAAATAATTTTTTATTCCTTGATAATAATTTTATAAACAGAAGTTACTGTGCGAAACGGAATAGAAATGTGAAACGTGAATGAAATAAAAACTGTTTCGTGTATCACTCTGTTAAGCTTTCACGCATTATGAGGGCAGGTATCGCGTAACACGTGCGAATCGTAAAAATAATCGAAACTACCAGTGTTAAAAATTAGTAATATAAAAAAAGGTAACACATGAGTAAAGAAAATACTATTCAGAAT
>NW_017134893.1:0-426 GCF_001652005.2 Ceratina calcarata | reverse complement strand
CGGCCAACAGCGCATTATCTCCCTCACGCCAGGTTTCGTCTAAACGCCTCTGGGGCCTCAACGAACCAATGCAAAGCAGGTAGCCCCGATAAAGGCTGTGTATCGCGTTATCGGGATCGCACACCGACAACACGATACAAGTATCGCCGTGATAGCCCTGGCGCAGGGCAAGTATCTCGCGCCGCGGTTCACCGGGGCCTGCCAATATTGCAGCGCTATCTCCATGGGGCCACCTTCATGGCTACCGAGCCAGAATTCGCCAGGAAAACGCAGTCCAGACCGGCAGGCGTCGGCGTCAAGGGCCACCCGTGGCCGTATGGATAATGCCGCCATACATTACATGGGACATACGGTCGATTTTATCCTGTATCGCCTGATTGATAACCAAATGATTGTAGCCGTAAACGGCCTCCACCAGGAGGACAT
>NW_017134891.1:0-426 GCF_001652005.2 Ceratina calcarata | reverse complement strand
CGATGTTCTGTCTTCGATTTTCTTTCTCCTCTCTTTTATTTTTTGGTTGGAGGCCCTTTTTCCTCTCCTATTCCTTGGTGAACATCGTTCCAGCCAACGATGGACCGGAACTACGAAAGGAAAGAGTAGATATAAAATAAGATAGAAGACAAGTATAATTAGATCACCGAAGGAACCACCAAACTCAATCAAGTGGAACGAGAATCAAAATAAAATTAATGTCGTCGAGCCGGTGTGATGCACTCGGCGGTCGGCGACCAAAGAACCTCAAGAGCGCGAGCGCCTGGCTCCCCAGGCTTAAATGCAGTTAACCGAAACTGCGAGATCATTGGCTATCCAAATTTCTTCCGATTACAACTTGCATATTGGCTCCTCCTCGATTTATGAACAATCGTAAAGAATTATTCCGAACATTTTAAAGGAGAT
>NW_017134890.1:0-426 GCF_001652005.2 Ceratina calcarata | reverse complement strand
ATAAATAATTTTATATAATTTCGAGAAATTAGAAATGAATTGAAAACGTTGCAACAATCTGGCGTCAGTAATTTTCACGACCGCTGCTTTGAACAGTGGTCGACAATTGTCCCAGAAGACAGTTGGTCGGCGCCAGAGAATAAATATTTTCGTGAATTAAAAGTAAATTCGTAATGCAAAAAGAGTGAGTGCAACGATCTGGCCTCTCTTTCCTTCTAGGTGACGTCCTTGGGAATGGGGCAGGCTTGCCCCCACTACGAGGAATTTATCCCCTTCTTCGAATACTCCCTCTTTTCGCTGAAAGTTCAAAGGAGCCGATGAACGATATCTGGAAATCGGATAACAGTTTACTGTAAACAGTAAGAAACAGTAAGTATAGTACTGTAAGCAGTGAGAACAGCAACCAGCATGTCAAAAGAAGTAAGG
>NW_017134889.1:0-426 GCF_001652005.2 Ceratina calcarata | reverse complement strand
ATTAGAAAGTTCCGATATAGGAAACAGATGTTTTTTTCTTACGCTCCGTAAAGTATCGGTATTTACCCCACACAAAAATGTATTTCAAATATACCAGAACCAGGAAACAATATTAAATTCCAAGTTTTGTTTCAATAATGTGTATTCCTTTTTATCATTTCCATTCCGTGTTCAGCAACCTGGCATTTTAATTTTTTAATTCGGATTACGTTTGCCAACTGTATATATTGATTTGGACTTCCTGCCATCACAGTTATGTTATGTCGCAAGTCTCAGGCATAGATGAGACAGCGCGCGAAAGAGGCTGATTGTACGTTCAAAACAAGATAAAAATCTCGCGTACCGAATTACAATAGCAACTGAATAACTTCTGTAGTTTTGATATTTTTTTAATAGCAGTTGTATTATCATATTCGTGATATTAGG
>NW_017134888.1:0-426 GCF_001652005.2 Ceratina calcarata | reverse complement strand
GATTTCATTAAAAGCTGCCTGTGTGTATGCATCGTGTCAGGTTTGCAGCTAGCGTGCGATATTTGATGATATAGTACTGGCACGATTAGATTCGACAAAGAATGTCGAGACGGGACCCACACCCCCGCGTTTAATATCGTACGTATTCCGTGGCGTGGGCGTATCGACGGGGACAAGACGAACGTTAGAACACGAACCCGGGGCCCGGGTTAAAGCCTGGTATACCTACGGAGGTTTTGTGTCGCTGCGCGGCGCGGCGGGCGGCACTGCTTTGTAACGCCGCCTTCGCCTTTGCTTTCGCCCTCGCGTCGCATCGCGTCGCGTCGGGTCCCTTTGACTCGATTAATCTTCGAAGGGGGAATATGCGAGCGTACCGCGTGTACTACGTACCATACCCGTATAGGTACAAGACGAGTCCACGGGAAA
>NW_017134887.1:0-426 GCF_001652005.2 Ceratina calcarata | reverse complement strand
GCAGAATTTAATCAGAATGTATGGCAGATTGTTGTCATTTTACTGTCAGGTCTGATATCAGGCCTGGCGTGAATCTGCTGTCATTCTGCTGTCAGGTCTGATGTCAGGCCTTGCGCAATTCTGCCGTCAGATGGATGTCAGGTTTGCAGGCCAGAACGAACGATTTCTATGTGAACAAAAATATGTTTAGCACTTTCTTATTTTTCACGTTTACATTTTGTAACAAAAAAATCTGAAATAATTCTCAGACGTGTCCAGTTATGCTACGGACGTGTTGGAATTTTTTCAGATGAATAAACAACAAAGAAAAAAAGAATGAATTGTCTGTGTTTCGAACACACGGAGCCTCGAAGACTCCGAGTCTCGAAGCGTCCAGGGTGGGTTCACTCAATACATTTTTCTGTTATCACGGTTTGCAGCGACACT
>NW_017134886.1:0-426 GCF_001652005.2 Ceratina calcarata | reverse complement strand
GACTACTCCGAAGTCGCGCCGCAGTGAAAGGGTTAAAGAAGAGGCGAGCATACGTTAGTTCGTTTTGAGAAACGGCGGCGTAAACTTGCCATCTATCATGCCACGAGGAGACGTTATCGGAATTACATCTAATTATTCGCCGCCGCAAATTGGAAAGGATGGCGGAGGATCAACGTCCCATCCTTGATGTACGATCCTGATAAAAAGTTGAATGGACTGCGCGACTAAAAGATTACAGCTCGGCCGATTTATTATGTTCGGTTCCCGAGCAACAATAAAGATCGACCTATTGTCACGAATCTGTTTTTAATTAATTCTCCCGATTTTAATTTCATAATATACTGAAAAAAGTACACATGAATTTTCCTTTATTAAATTCGATGTATGAATTTCCGTCGGCAGAGCAAATCTACGCGACTAAAATTT
>NW_017134885.1:0-426 GCF_001652005.2 Ceratina calcarata | reverse complement strand
TTGCGGCGGTGGCAGCGTTTTGGAGAATAAGATCGGCATCCCGAGCCGAACGCACTTCACTTCGTTTTTCTGAGTCAGAACGACAGGCTGTATTGTTTGATCAAGCTGCGACCGTTAAAAAGCGTAGATTTCTTGCTAAAAGATTAATAAATTCGTAATAGTCGTTACAGCGACGTGTTTTCGTGTTTTCATTGAATTCGACAACGGCTCCGCTAGAATCACTCGCCTCACCTCTTCGGAGTGAACAATTTCTGAAAGAGTGTATAACATTTATATGTTAGTCAGCTGTAGCAGTAAAGTATCGATTTAAATTAGGGGTTATACAGGGTGTCCCAGAACTAGTGTTAGGCCTTCAAATGGGGAGGAGTCATGGTGATTTTAAACAACTTTTTCCTTTGCGAAAAAGTTGTCTGAGGCGTGGTTATT
>NW_017134884.1:0-426 GCF_001652005.2 Ceratina calcarata | reverse complement strand
TCGGAGGGTTTATCTTATTTAAAAAGGAAGTATGAATTTTTCATTATATTTCTTTCGTTTTCATCAATTACAATTAGATTATGAAAGAAAAAATAAAAAATTATGCGCCAATTGATTTTTGGGATTTCTTCATGTATAAATATAAACCTTACATGACGAGTTAAAAGCTTTCAAAATATCTCTGACATTGAGTCAATGTCATAGTAAACACGTCAAAACTTCGGAATATTTTTCGTTTAATAACTATTCAACGAATGAATTCCTAAACTCAAAATTGATCTTTTTTTAAGTTATTCCATACGTGCAGATAATCAAACGAGACGTAAAAAAAAGGATTGCCAGAAACCAGGTCTAACCAAGATTAGAATTATACACCGAAAAACTTGAACTATAAATAAATAATAATATACAGTAACCCTATATTAT
>NW_017134883.1:0-426 GCF_001652005.2 Ceratina calcarata | reverse complement strand
TGCTCTTTTTCCGTGCTTAATCACGGTCTACGTAATTTAAGCATGGACAAAAGTGACTCTCGGGAGCCACGGTGGCTATGGTGGGGGTGCTTGACGCTATGTAACGTACAGGCTGCTACAGGCGCGTATATACATTTACGAATAGTGGGGAGAACGATTAGTGTGGGTTGCCCATGCCTGATATAAGCTAATGTCGCGATGTATAAGAGAGCCTCATGAAAGCCTGATGCAACATGAATTATTCTCGCCTCTGTGCACGTGAGAATTTGCTGCGTGTGGTTTCGTGCTCGGTCCTATCTTATCGCACCGGATGCACGTAAGAATTTGCTTCGCCGTCTCGCGCTCGGTACTACCTTATCACACTGGACGCAGCTGCAAGTGCCTTCTTGTACGAGAACGGGATGTGTTTCTGCTGCGGCGAGGCTT
>NW_017134882.1:0-426 GCF_001652005.2 Ceratina calcarata | reverse complement strand
AGTTCATATACTGTTCGACGAGTTTATAAATCAATTTAGATTTTGATAAATCAATTTTTAATCGAATCAGTTAAACTTCGCTGGTCCTAAGATGAAGAGAGGACAAAAAAGGAGGACGGATGAAGAGAAACCGGAGATGTACGAAGACAGCCGATCGAATCAGAATTTATCAGGGTAACAGTTAGAGCAAAGAAGCGAGTGAAGGCGGCAGGTAAAAAATTGTCATTCCATGCGTCACCCAGTCATCAACATTAAATTATCTATTAATCGACTTGAATCGAATAGAGTGTTAAATTCAGTTTTCAAACTCTTTGGTATCGAGCGTATCTGAAATCGTCAGAATAATCAGAAGGTTGGCTATTTTTATCAATTTAACACTAGAAAGACTGAAACTTAGTATATACCTATATTGTCCAAAAGCAGTAA
>NW_017134881.1:0-426 GCF_001652005.2 Ceratina calcarata | reverse complement strand
TAAATAAAATAAAATAAAATAAAATAAAATATATGCCGATTAAAAGAGCCTTGAGCCAAGACAGTGCTATATGCCGATTAAAAGAGCCTTGAGCCAAGACAGTGCTATATGCCGATTGCGAGACTACCACTCGCGAAAAAAGGTAGACCGGGCCCTTAGGCTTCACGAGACTACCACTCGATAAAAAAGGTAGACTGGACTTCTGAGACTAGCGGAAACATCGTCCAGGAAACGAGCAAACGAAACGAACCTCTGAACTCTGCGAAGCGATCAACCGGCAAAAGAGGAAACCCAAAGATTACCGACAGCAACGCAACGAAAGGCCCAAGACGAAACGAGACAGCGCGCAGACAAACAAAGACGGAAAGGAACCATAGGGGAGAGACTCAAACCAAAGGAATCTACAACAGTCGATAAAGGTAAAAA
>NW_017134880.1:0-426 GCF_001652005.2 Ceratina calcarata | reverse complement strand
TTCGGAGGTAATCCTACTTTCTCAAATTACGAATTAGGATGCACTCGTAATAGATACGTACCGGTCGAACGATAATCGTTCTTGCCGAAATAATCTGTAAACCGAGCGTCTTTAAAGTCGAGAACAGAATGACGAGGGCCTCCGCGTCTCATTTCCACGAAAGCTATTTCGCCGCGATGAGGCGTAGAGATCGAGTATATTTTATCTCTGTCTAATTAAGGTGTTTCAGAAAGAGAAACACCTTTCGTCGATAATTCATATTCGAAAAATCTCGTTACGCGGAAGCCAACGTTTACCGAGCAGAGCGGTGTTTACATCGCGGCGCCGAGCATAAGAAGTGTTATTCCATTTCTTATACTCGGGAACTGTCTGTATTTCCTTGAATTTCGTGTATATTTCCGAGAATTCGATTACGAATTCTCGAAA
>NW_017134879.1:0-426 GCF_001652005.2 Ceratina calcarata | reverse complement strand
CCCACTTCTTTCCCATCTTCCCATCCAGAGCTGTGCTAAAGCTATTCAGTAAAAAGATCTTGTATTTTAATTAATAAAACTTACGCGCCTGACATTCATATCCGCAGCAGTGTAACTTACAATTATAAATATAAATACCGTCTAGTTCGCTTGGGTTTTTTTTTGTATTTTTATTGAAGAAAACCTAAGTTAGTAGTTACAAACTATCAGCTGTTTTTGTCTTCGACTATGCTTTAGGCTGAAATTTATAGTCGTTTCTCTTATCTTATTCAACAAAGAAATAAAACGTTAAAAATGTATCCTCGATTTTCATCAATTATAATTGATACATATACAGGATGTCCCAGAAAAAGTGTTAGAGCCGAAGAGACGTGATTCTGTAAGTGTTTCTGAACAACAATTTCCTTTACCAAAATGCAAAGTGAG
>NW_017134878.1:0-426 GCF_001652005.2 Ceratina calcarata | reverse complement strand
TTTGTGTAAATTAAGTAATGAGGTTGACTCTTTTTAATTCTTTTATTCGAATAAAATTACATTTATAAATATTGCCTCCCTCAAAATAATTTCTTTGAGAAGCCACGTAGTACTGAAGACGGTTTTTCTAATCCTCATAGCAATGCTGGAACTCGGATACTGGAATAGCCTTCAACTGATCGGTTACAGTCACTATAATTTGAGCTCGCTACAGTTATTTAATTCTTCGTCGCGATTTCGTAAATCAGATTTTTCTAGTGCGTTCTAAAAATGAATGAAATCAATTTCGAGGTGTCAGGTTTTGCTTAAGATCCGGACAAACTTTTGCAAAACCTCTTTCTTACAGTAAGAACATTCCCGTGGCTCCTCAGCTTCCTTATTCGCCTGATTTGATTCCTTGTGACTTTTTTCTCTTCCCATTAATAT
>NW_017134877.1:0-426 GCF_001652005.2 Ceratina calcarata | reverse complement strand
GGTATATACTAAGTTTCAGTCTTTCTAGTGTTAATATATAATATATAACTGCGTCAGGTGGATGATTGTAGTGTTTGGAAAAATGTCTGGGTACTCGGGAAAGTGTGGATGAAACGGCGGGAGATTGTAAAGAAGCAAAGGAAGAGAGCGGGCCCGGCAAAGCGCGAGGCAAGAGGCGGGAGGACAGAGGGGGTAAAGAGAGTGGAGGAGACCGACGCACGAAAATCCGTCGCAGCTGTTCCGCTTTCAATTTGCGCCGCCTCAAAGGGGGCGCGTAAAACTGTTTCTGGTGAAAGAGTCCCGACACAAAGAGGAGCCCGGAGCCCCTGTGGTTTTACGTTCGGTGCCGCGGTCCTCTCTTTTTATTGCTTTAATAGATCATTAATTTCCGGAGTATTTCAACGTTGCATGCGTAGCCGCCGCCGC
>NW_017134876.1:0-426 GCF_001652005.2 Ceratina calcarata | reverse complement strand
CTTTTCCTTTTTATTTGTAACGTAATGAGAGTTTCCCCCAAATTTTTACCGCTTAGGGCCCCCACTGGTTTTAATCCGCCGCTGGATGCAGGAATAGTCTTGATGCAATATTAATTAATGAAATTGCACAGTATTGCACTATATAAATAGTCAAAGCACTGGGTAATTACTAGATGGAGACTACAATCCACTCTAGCTAACAAACAGTTAATATGACTATCTCTGCAATTGATCTTATAAAGGTACACCCTCTTGGTGGAAGAATACCATATATGGAAATGGATATTCCGTAAAATTGCTCAAGGTCGCACGAAGCATGAGTCAACCCTTTAGGAAAATATACAGGACTGCTATTAATCGTTATATTCTACATTTTACCTTTAATCCTAAAAAAATATGTAGCATCCTAATTGAAGTAATTAAAAT
>NW_017134875.1:0-426 GCF_001652005.2 Ceratina calcarata | reverse complement strand
CTGTTAATAATTTTATTACTAATACTGATGTCGTAGGAATTGCAGAGCTATCTTCTTTATTCCTAAAAATTCTGATTGGTATTTAGATGTCTGGAATAAGTGGAAAAGAATGTTAAGATTATGTTAAACAATAATGAGAGAAGGGGAAGTATTCTTGCAACTACAAAAGTAGAGTAGATATCGTTATGAAGCCCGAGAGACTCTTAGTTGGATCCTTCTCGAATGTCTCTCAAGTTTCGTGCAATTGCGAACAATGGAAACGAAGTTAACACGAATTCTATTTACCAAACCCGTGAAGACTTATCTTAACGAAACTTGAGAAACACTCAAGTAGATCCTTCCTGAACACGTCTTCAAAGTTTTGGCAAAATCGAGACTGGATAGAATTAGATATAATATATAACATTTTTAAGAGACCATGTCACC
>NW_017134874.1:11917-13827 GCF_001652005.2 Ceratina calcarata | reverse complement strand
GGTACGAATAGTCTTGTGGCTCACTGTTTGGACAATATGGGTCATAAACATCAGGTTGAAGAATGGTTCATAGGATTGATTTACCAGAAAATCGAAAGCTACTTAGTACTGAGCGTACTAAGGGTACGTGCCCCGTCACTTTTATTACTTGCGTCATAACTATGCTTTCCGCATAGAATTGCGTTTAGTGTTGACAGCCTGCACAAATCCTAGCTGTACAACGTCTTTTCCCTTGTTTTATGAGGCCAAGTGATTCACACGTTTTTGTCAGGGCAATATTAGCAACAAAGCTTTCTTTGAAATTGCCAACTGGAACACGAAGGTTTCTTGTGATTAGCCGTGTGTTGTAAAATGCAAAATCCGCATTCTTCATTACTTTCTTTTAAAATTCCCGAATGTTTGGCCGAAATAATTTTCGCGAAAAATGATAAAATATCGATGACCGATGTGCAATTGCTCAGTATGCAGATTGCTTATAATCTGAATGGAACGTTGATCGAGCAATTACACCTTGTCATTGACCGTGAAAATGGTGGCATCGTCCGGAAGGTAAACCCACGCCCTTAAAATTAAGGAGCTGCTACCTGCCTGTGCGCACGTAGGCCAAACATTCGGGAATTTTGGGAAAAAGTAATGAACGATTAGGAATACCCTGTCGCCATTCAATAGTTACTTTATCTGGGTTTTTCATTCTGCAAAAGTTCCCGGATATGCATACAATATCACAGTATGATGTACGGTTTTTTGTATCTACAGGTACCCTATTGTAACCTGTGTATTTGCCACTTGCACGCACTCCTTACGTGCTAAGAGTATCTAATAATAGGAGTATGTTCTCTGGTCTTATCTGACTCTTACGGGGTCTGTTCTTCGTCCGACCGTACGTTACCTACTGCCACCAGGCTAGACGCTACTATTTCCTTGCTCTACTTTTACGTACAAACGTACGGAGTATCTTGTCTGGTCTTGTCTGATATTTTTGGTCTGTTATTCGTCTGACCATACCTTACCTAGTGCCACCAGGCTAGACGCTGCGATCTGGTTGCTCTACTTTTACGCATGTACGTACGGATACGTATATCCCTTAAAGAAAAATTCGTGGTATGTCCGGTGGACAAGGTTGCCGAATCGCAGACGGATGAAATATAAACAGAGCAGGGTGACAAGGTGCTCGAAATAACGAATGAAAATTGTACTAACTTCGATTGACGTGTTTCAAGAAACTATGACAATGGGATACAATTGAAATTAATGAAAATATTAACCATCCTAGAGGAGTGGTTGCTTATGGACGAAATTATTCATCGTATTATTTCATAGTGTCTGTGTTTGAGAAATAATCTCAATGACTCAAGGCGCTCTCGCATCGAGCACAGGATCATGCAGTCGATGTCCGAATAGATGAGCCGATCACTAAGGACCTCGTACGTGCGCAGGAGACGCATAAATCGCCTCCTGCGCAGGAAGAAGCCAGGCCCCGAATTCACGGCCAACGGTCCGCACTGTTCGTTTCGGAGCCATCAGCACCAGACGCACGTTTCTCATAACAATCGCAATCAGTTCTAATCTCACATTCTGTGAAATTAATATAATCTCACGGGCCGTAACTTCTAGTTCGGATTGATTAACTCAGCAATCAGTTAATCATTAAACTCTCGCGTTTAATATAAACGACGAAAGCGTGGACAATTCAAATCAGTGCAAACAGACATTTTGTGAATTCAGTGCTAAATCTAAACTCAATGTTTAAAGTAAGCTCATTCATTTATATGACATTCTTGTAAGGCGAGAACTTTATTTATCAATTAAACGCGCTTTAAACATCCAACGCCTCCCTTGGTTTTGCAGAAACACCGTTATCCGGAACCACCTCGCAAATCCCTTGCTACTCACACTCATTCCCATACATA
>NW_017134874.1:4996-11366 GCF_001652005.2 Ceratina calcarata | reverse complement strand
GTATCATTATCATTCCTCACCATTGTGGAAAGTATCGATGACGCCTTGTTATTTGGACCACGAATTATTTTGTTATACTCACTTTGTACAGTGGAGAAATGATTATATCCATATTACGAGCGATGTCCCTCGTTTATGTTATGGCTGTCAATACTCGATATACAAACACGTCACCCGAAAAAATGGCTATCCTTGAGATCCTACATTCGTACACAATTAGTTTCTCTGTCATATTGGCGTGTAAATCTGAAAGTTGTAAAAAATATTTTTAACTTCCGACTTTAAACGGTCCCGATAAAAGCCGCACTGCTCTGACCAGAGAAACTCGCGTTTTAGCGATGAACGAAGGATCACCTTCGAAAATCACTCCGATACGGTCAAGGTGCGGGAGAATTCCTCTCGGTGCAGTAGAACGATACCGATCTACTGTAGTTCCGATCAATATTATACAATATTTCAGCAAACAGCTGATTTTAATCCGGGATGCAGAATGATTTCTCGACGTCTGTCCGGCGTTAATCCGCTTTTGGAATTCCGAGAATTTTCTCGGAAATTCGGTTGGATTACTTGTACATCGGTAGACGCACCGGTATGGAGTAATAGATAGAATCCGCGGTACGCGTATGATTGCCGATACATGGCTCTCTGTCTTTGACTACACGCGACTCTCTCGCATTCGTACTCCGGGCGTACACATGCCCGTATGAGTCACCGCTCGGGACATAAGAAATCGGTCACGAATTCGTAATCCGCGAACGATTACAATAATAGGTTTAACGAACCTTTTCATTTGAAATTCTCGCGGACACGAAATTATTTAATACCTCGAGGAATTAGTTGACCGCTAGTTCCTCCGAACTAAGTATCCGTGAATATGCATTACGTGCGGAGGCGCATGTATCTCATGCTGACCTCTCCGACTTATATAAGACATCCACTAACCACTCAGTGTCGTCTCACTGCAGTACGTTGTCCAGCAACGCGGAAAATTAAGTGTTGCTCGTGAGTGTCCTCGTGCGTATTCACGGGTCTAACGGAAAGTCGCAATTAGCTCGTTGCACTCCCGGATCAGGGATTTATGCGCAGATAGTAAAAGGAGAATACGTCGGAACGAAGAGAATTCTTCAATCGCACAAGATACCGTCCTTGGCTGAGTGCTCTCCGAGCCATGTAAAGGCGCAACACCCACACGCAACGTTAGAACGTTATACTGTAACGTTCTAGAATTGCTGGACCTAGCGATTCGGCGTTGTTGAGAAATGAAAAGCTGTATCGGCCGTGACAATAAACTGCAGGTTTTCCTACATCAAACCTTCGGTCTATTGACTACTAATGTGCACAAATATGGAGATTATACATAATGTATAAAAATATACAACGCAAATTTTGCAACCTAAATGATAAAAATTGTACAAAATGCATTTCTTTAACCGATGGAAAATATTGCGTGAATTAAGCTATTCATTAATGTTTCAGTCAAATTTCATTCGAAGCTATTATTCTTATTCATTGCATTAGTATTACGCTTCCAAATCTATTGCGTACATCATGATCTGACTAGGACTATCCAATTCTACTTCATCTCTACTTGTACAACTAAGGACAATGATTCCTCGCCGGCTTCGGCTAAAGTTAATTTCCTCTAAGAGGACAAGATTAAAAAAGAGTAGTAAGTTTATGTCTGGTTTTTTAATGCTCGATCTCGCATCGATGCTGCTGAATTTTTACATCATTTTGACCTTTCAAAATAAAAACATGTGAAGTTTCTGAGATAGAAGAGATATTCATTATTTACTATATTTCCACTTACTTATTCATTTCTTTATGTAGTTATGTTTGAAGATTGTGTTAGAAGGCCTCGGAAAATTGCTCGGCCTCGTTTTCATTTGTTAATCCTTGTACCGATAATTCGATTACAAATTCTAGGAAATGTGTACAAGATTCTACGAAAAGCTTGCCAAGCATAAGGAATGGTATAACACTTCTTATGCTCGAAGCCGCGTTGTAAAGATCGACCCGCAAGGTAAACGCCGGCCTCCGCGTAACGAGAATTTTCAAAATACGAATTCTCGATGATATGTATTGCTCATATTAATTAGAAAGAGATCGACTGTATCCGATTTCTACACCGCTTCGCAGCGAATTAACTTTCTTAGCAAGGAGACGCGGAGGCTCAAATCATTCTGCGTACGCTCGTCTCACGGATTACTTCGGTGCGAACGATTATCGTTCGACCGATGCTGATCCCGAACGAGTGCATTCTCACTTCGTAATTTTACAAAATTCGGATCACCTCCGAATAGGAATTATCAGGTGTTTAACGTGAATTCCTATTCTGGTCTTAATTTCGATTACGAAGCATCGACAGGACGGAAAGATTATCTCTCGTTCCTGCAGTTCGCACTGATTATCAGTGTCGAAACAAGGGCACGTCTTTCTTAACCGTGTCCGAGTCTCGGACGTTTCCGTGACCATTAATGCTATATTCTGGCTGGTCGCCGATTGTGTTGTCACGGTAGGGTGCTTCTGGCTTATTCCGAAGTATTTTGCGAGGGGACAGATTATATTAGCGGTCAGTCCCGGTCAGGAGTCCGTGCCTTACAACCCGGGCTCCTGCACGCAGCGTATCTAGCTGCGCGTGCTCCGAGCGAAAAAGGCTCCCAGATTCTGTTTCGGCGCACCGAATCAGTGCAACGTCAAATATCTCTTCACTCGATCACAAGTGAGTTGAGATGAAATCGAGACGAGAAATTATTCTCGTCTCACCAATACAGTCCACTAATTTTAACAACGTATCGCAAATTTAATTTGCCGTTGTTTATTTTTGTTCACAGATCTCGCCGTTGAGGACGAGGACTTGAGTAATAATAATATTCAACTGATTTTTATGTCAATTTATTATTGTGTTTATTTTGGGGCTATCGGGCGGTTTACGCCCGGTAGAATAAACTGTTTTTGAATTACAAATTGGAATTTATTTCTTTCTATTTCTTTACATCCTGTCTCAACCTTCTCCTCCTCGAAATCCGGACTCCGTTAGGTCTCCACCTAACAACTTGTTTATTGCTTATTCACTCATCAGCTTAATTAATAATTAACACTAGCCGGACCTGGCCAAGAGCTGTATGATTATTAACCATAGTATAAGAGCAAATATTCTGACAAGAATCATCAAGCTCAATATTCTAATTACTTGGAAAGTTCAAGACTGTCCACTGACGTGGAAAATTTAATCATTCCTTATGATAATAGACCCAGCCTTACGTTCAGACCTGTACAGCTTACTTTATTATCAAAAAAATAGCACATTTATAATGAAAGACACAGGCTCATACAAAAGAGAAGTAATTTAAGAAATGGCATTCCTCGTCTCTGAATTTGACTGGTCGATTCTACTTAGGACCAGCCTTGGGTTAATGAAATCCTCCCATTTCCCCAGGCTTCTAATTTTATTACCAAGGAGACGTTGCTCGCACAAATACTTTCTTATCCTCTGTCGTCGTCCGCGCGTTGCAAAGACGCATACTTACGTGTCGCTTAGGCTCACTTAAAAGCGTCCTTCGACTAACAGCCTGCGGCGACGTATTCATTATCCTAATGCACGGCTGTGTGCCCGTGTTTGTATCCATATTGATGAGTGGTACATCTAGATGGCACACTTTTTTGCGAGGCACAAACGCGACTGGCCAAGTATTGTCGAGATCGTGCCTGTGCTCTCTCACTTTCACCGATTCCGATTCACTATGCGCCGATCTTGATTAGAATGCAGATTTTTTGCAAAATAAAACGTTATTAATATGCAATTTCTGTATCATCGAAGTATTGCAATGAAGTTTGGATACTTTAGATAAATTTATGCAATACATTCAATTCTTTTATAAATCTATAGGCTTGTGATGTAAGAAAATGAGAGAAGTTATAAGGGAAGCAACTGATTTTTAAGATCATACGTTGAAGATAATACGGAAAGACTGCAAATATGTCTATTAGCAACTTCGTTATAATTTTTTCCTCGACGAGTTTAACTCTTGAAGAAAAGCCAAAGTTTCGCGTGGTCCCTCGCGGCGATGCGAAGACGAGGAGGAGGGAAGAGAGAAATCAGTCCCCTCGGCCTTACCTTCGTCCCCGTCGACGTCGTCGCAGGAAATCCTCCGGCTCACGGGCTGAAAATAAATATTGCCGGTGATGACGAGAACCTTCGTTCCGTCTCGAGTTTCGTGGCTGATGATACCGCACCAGGTTCTTTAATGCACGTTACACAGGCTCGTATTTATTACATATGCTACATTATGCAAGAAAAAGAAAAAGCGGAAAGAGCCAGAGAGCCTCTCCGTACAAATCTATGAAATTCACAGCTTATATGTTATGTACTTATATATGTACCTATGTGTTTATTTATTTATATACGTATTTATTTATTTAATGTCTATATGTTATTTATTTATATGTTATTTATTTACTTATTTATTTATTTATTCACATGTTCGCAGTTTATGCTTTACCTATTCATATATGGATTTACTTATTTATGCGTGTCCAATATCTGGATACGACTCTACTATATATATTTATCACCCACGATTATATGTACCTATTTATTTATAAATGTCCATATGTTATATATTTACATGTTATTTGTTTATTTATTTATTCACATGATCGTACATAAAGTCTCACCTATTTATATATGTCCTGTGTTTATTTATTTATACACGTACTTACTTAATTAATGTCTATATGTTATTTATTTATATGTTACTTATTATATATGTACTTGTGTGATTATTTATTTATTTACATGTCTCTTTTACATTTTGACGCTTTCTCCGCCAGAAATGGCTCCCTGGCGGAGACTTTAGATCTTCATTCATGGCAACCGGCCACAATCTTCACTTCCACGCAACAGACTGTATCTCAACGTGCCAAATTGGCAAAGCGCGTGAGGCCCGGGTGCAATCTGTAAAGGGACCCCGGGCTACACTTATGCGCCGGTATAGGAGCTATCGGGGGGGTTTTAGCCGGTAAGAGTCCGGCACTACCCGCGCGGTTACGCCACGGGGTCTTTTGGCTCCCTGGCCTGGCCGCGCGGGTCTCCATGACGGATTTCCCTCCGTCCAAAAAAAAAAAAAAAGGCTCGTATTTATTGGTGTTTATACGCGCGCTACTGAGGTTAAGGTTGTACCCGAGACCGCATAATGATTTATGCCGGCGAGGGCGAGCTGGACCCGCGGTCCCTGTCAGCGAACATGCTGAACGAGGCCACAGTTGACTTGACGTTCACGTATCCTTGATGCAACCATTTTCATGATTTAAGAACTTTCCTAATTGAATTCATAAAAATCATAACAAAAACTCTCTGATTTTTCTCGTCATTGAATTATACAATACACGCGTCTATCTCTTTTGTTGAATGAAGAAGGTATATATCAACATTGTACGTCTGGCCTACTTAAAATTTTCAATCATCTATCGTCGAAAGATTCCGCCCCGTAGAACAAAGTTGCTGTGCGTACACAGCCTGGGGGAAGAATCCTTTCTCTTCGCAAACCATCGACTACCACTTCTAGTTTTCTCCCATTCGCCGGACCGTGGCGAGTTTGGTTTTCCCTCGACCGGTAGGAGGACCTTGTTAAACATTGTTCTGCCGTTAATTGCCTTATTAATACACATGAAAATCGCGAGAGAATTGGGACGGAGCTGTTCCGAGTCGACGGCGCCGAAAACAATGGCCAGCTAAATCAACCTTATCTGAGACCGACCGAGAAGATCGATAAATTAAGTCCGCGTCGCGGTTGAAATCGCCGCGAACTCGTTAGAAGGATAGTTTCGTTCGCGCTAATGTCAGGCAGCCGTTTTGACTTCTGAATGGAGGCTATAAATGTTGCGGCAGCCGTGCGCGAGACGGAAATGACCAGAAAGTATACGAGAAACCCGTGTATGAGATTTGTAAGCGTTGATCCGAAAACGTGTCGCGTTCTCTGTGGTTACTTTTCAATTCGTGCGTGGAAATCGTGAGAAGGCGGTCGATTGGAAGTAAAAAACGGATAGTGGGATAAATAGGAACGTATAGGATGCAAAGAAGGAAATGATACCGATACCTTGCGAGAGAAAGTTGACTGAATTACCATAGGCATGTGCATTGCATTTCGAAGTTTTCTTTGATCGCTAGAATTGTTTAGACACTTTCTGCTTTAAAATAATTATTTTTACTGCGAGAAGATTTGATTAGGCGTCCATCTCAATATTAAAGGAAATATTGGAGACACTTCAGAGTTCTAAAAATAATATAAAAGTTTTTTTTTAATTTTTTAGATGCATATTGTTTATATTACGGTGGATTTTCAATTACAAACGTCAAAATGTGAGGCCG
>NW_017134874.1:2057-4189 GCF_001652005.2 Ceratina calcarata | reverse complement strand
GAGCTTACTGTTTTGTCCAAAATCGCGCATGATCCGTGATGGGCAAGAGATTCGCCTGACTGTCCCTGCCACTGTGCTACACCTTCCTATGTAGTTCCTTAAGTGCTCGAAAGACCTTTTCGTCCATGCTCTTCGGAAATGTCTTGTCTAATCTAAAACGTGTACATAAATGTTTTGCGACGTGGTGTTACATTATATTTAAAGAAACTTGCATTCTTTCTTTAATATTGTAAATATAAATCACATGGTCATTTCCTTGTCCAGTCATCTCATGCATTTGAGATACAAAAAAGTTAATCGGAGAAAGGCAGTAGAAGTTGTAATCGATGCATAGCATGGCTGCATTGTATGATAAGTAAGTCACACCTTTCACCTATTACATGCAGGATAAATAGCACCTGAAAGGACTCGAATCAATTTAATTCAACGTCATAACATCGATCGAAGAACGGTTTAATGAGTTTTAACTACGCGGATAATATTCAATCGGCAAGTATGAATTCTCGATGATAAATATAAACGCAACTGACTTAATCGGAAATAAGTCAAGCATCGATAGGGTTGTAAGAAAAGAGTACAAAAAACAGGGTTCCATCTTCTCGCTTCCTCCCGTGTTACTCGCAAAATTGATTTATGCCAGCTAAACTATGTCCACGTGTAACGGCATCGGCGAAGATCGCATCGAAGATAGCCGTAGCCGTTTCTCATGCCCGGGACATCTACAAGAATTTATGCTCCGCACTTTAAGAAACGAACAACAATGGACAGCGATGATAATAATAATGACTGCGATCACAGATAAATAAGGATGTGGCTGCAAATAACGGAGAAACCTTCTGACATTGTTGAAAATAGATAGTAAATCATGTTGTATGGAAAACACAGAGAGCGGTGGTAATATACGGAGAATCGTGAACAATAACTTTGTTGCTGCGAAAAGATTTTTAATTTGTATGCGCAGGAAATATGAAGAATTTATGTAATGTGGAAAACATCGAAAGTGTAATACTTTATTTTGTATACAAATCCGCAGTTTAAATGTTACAATTCTAGTTCGACGACAAAATTGTTCAGAAGTCAGTATCGTCTTTGTCCAGGCATTTTCTGCAATGACGTAACCGGCGATCATTAGTTTGCGCTTCCGGTATCACGTAACTCCAAAAGAGCTTTGAGCCCAGAATTTGGATACTCGCCTGATCAGCCAGGATGCACGCATACATGGATAGATTTGTGTGCACTAAAAGCAGAGCAGGAATCTGAGTGATGTGAGCTGATCGTGACCCCCCCCCCCGGTATCGTTTCTGCCCGCCCCTTCTGCGATCTCCACGAACAACGCGATCACATCCTGCGAGGACATACATCCTCCTCCTCCACTCCTTCTATGTTCCCCTCTTTTTCACCTTTTTTCACCTCTCAACACTGCACTCACCTCCGCTATCCGCTAACATCACCTTTGTGTCTTCCTCTCTTATTTCTGTTGTTCGACTTTCAGTCTAGTCTGATTTTCGCTCAGTCACCGGCCGTAATTCAATAATGAGAATGAATTAATGAGAGAATAATTAATTCTTGTACCGAACGAAGTTTATTCCTCGTATCCCAGTCGTATTTTTTCCAACTATTTGTGTTTTACATGATTTTGTGACGAGTCATCGTGTCCACCGCTAAAAACAAATTTCAATCAATTCGCTCTCACTGGCTTGTTAATAAATATTTTTGTCACGAAGAATTTACTGAATGTTCTTGAAATCGTATATAACAATTTGGAACAATCTGTAATAATGTGACTTCAACAGTCTCTTAAAAAAAATTTTTCAAAAAAGTGCTTTTTCTTTAGACCCGGTATGTATTATGTTTTATGTATATATTTATTACGTATATTTTAATGTATATTTCTTGACATACAATAAAAAATGTACAAAAGAAAAAATTATAGGGCATGTACACAATATACACAATAATAATTAATAATATATAATATACAGTGTGTCCCAGAACTCCCTTTACGCCCGAAAATGAGGAGGAGCTGAGGTGATTTTAAACAACTTTTTCCTTTGCGAAAAAGTTGTCCGAGGCGTGGTTATTGAGTTATTAACAAAAATCCCCGCCCAATCAGAGCGCGAGTATACAAAGCG
>NW_017134874.1:0-1165 GCF_001652005.2 Ceratina calcarata | reverse complement strand
AATAGTATACGCCTGCTACCGCGAATGCTACCCAAAACACCATGCGAACTAGAACACACAGTAGCGATATGCGCCCGTTACTCAAGCGTTGAATCATAGGATTGTAATATAAATACGACTCTAAACCTCAAGCAGTCAGTTATCAATCGTCTGAGCTATTGTGCACGTCTGCTTTGTATCTCGCAAATAAATCGATTTTTCATAGTGGTGATCCCGAGTGTTAACAATAATTTTAAAGTTACGCGCTTTACGTGGCAAGATCCTCGACGTCCGGCACTCCCACACCGTCGCCGTCACCCTCGCTGATCGCTTTCCGACGAGAGACGCCTTCACTGTCCGCAACGACTGTTGGTGCGATCCCCCAACCGCAACAAGTTCACCCTTTTCCACGACTCGCACTACCACGTACGGAGAGGTGCTGTTGGGGTCTTTTGTCTCGGCACTGGTTCGCCTGCCGAGCGAAGAGTACCGCGTTGATCGATTTCGTCTCGCGGATCGGCTTCCCTCTGACCTTCATACTGTTCAACTTCGCATATTGGTCCACCTATTTGTTCCACGACGACAAAGGTGTCAACATGCATAAATAAACGCGATCCACAAGGCAGTGTTGGGCATCGCTCTGATTCGGAATAAAATTCGCTGACGAGCGTGACGAACGAAAATTAATGGAAAAAAATGAGCTCGACGCTTGGACGATTGCCTAGCGCTGATACTTACCGATGTCGATCGAGCAATGATTTCGGGAGGATTTTCGGAAAGATGTAAAAAGGCTAAGGATAATGAATAAAAATCATAAGATGATACGATAATAATCAAAGGTGCCAGATGCCTGTCTCGCTTTGGACGCGCGCGTATATCGTGTATCAAACAGCGAGAGGGACACGATACAAGAGACTGAGTCTACAAAGTGTACTTGGACAGTAAAGACTTCTTTTAACAATCCGTGCCTCAAATTCAATCATCATACATTAAAAGACCAACGGAAAGCGCAACGAAATAACAACACTCGGTACGGTAGCCAGTAGTCGACACGAATATAATTATAAATAATTATACGTAAAACGAAGAGCAAAAGGAAGAAGACCAGAACGGTGTAAGTATTTAAACGCAAGCGTATTTAATTATACACACATGTATATAAAACACACACCGTGTAAACATGATT
>NW_017134873.1:0-426 GCF_001652005.2 Ceratina calcarata | reverse complement strand
ATTGTTTTTATTATTGTTCGGTCCTCGTAAGAATATAACATTCTGATGGAAGTAGAGGTCCGGAACAAAATTCTTATTGCAGCACAAATGTTTTCGACAAATTATACATTTCTACTCGTTGAACGTAATGAGAGACGAAGTCTTACAATTATTTAGATCGTCTTCCCCGTTGAAAAAAAATGGAGGCACGATAAAAGCAGAAACGTTTTACAAGTTACCCTCGCCTGGGGCCAAAGTAATTTAAAATAACCAACTAATTGTCTAATCAAACGTTTTTATACACTCCAATTTGTATTTCTTGCATTTCTATCATCGATGCCTTGAACAATTTGTAACTGTATTGTCTAATCGAGCTGACAACAAAATTCATGTATATCATGGCACAGATTTTCGTAGGTATACTTGATTATATGTATGTATATAATT
>NW_017134872.1:0-426 GCF_001652005.2 Ceratina calcarata | reverse complement strand
AGTATATGCAATATGCCTACTTATCACAAAATAAATAATTCTTATACTACATTTTCTGTATAATTTCGGTTTCAGATGAATGAACATTTGAAAATTCATTGATTAACTGAAGTGGCATAGAAATTTTCCTTATTAGAACAGTGCGATGAATATTTGATTGAATTTTCATGCGCGTCGCGGGAGGTAATTCTCCTTGAGAATGGATGGAATAGGCGAGACGTTGTTCGTAAATTTGGCGAACTAGCTAGGGGAATGGGACAGGGGAAAGAGGAGAAGAGAGCGTTATCGTATCCCTTGGAGGCTGCCATTCCTTTCAAGTTTATCACCAGGAAGCACGACAGGACGGACAGATTTGCCAGCAGGCTAGCCCAATCGACCTAAACAACCAGGTTATTCTGCTAATTGCTACGTGCCCCACACGCCCAC
>NW_017134871.1:0-426 GCF_001652005.2 Ceratina calcarata | reverse complement strand
AATGGCAAAAAATTATACATCAAAAATACATGTGCATTTGACTCAATTACTGAAATATTTACAAATGCATATTGCAATTATTCAAAATTTAAAAACTGGATTGACACAAATTCTGATAATATATTTTTAACATTTATGAAAAATTATGCTGTAAACAACGTCAATAAGACAATATATGAAGAACGAGGCGCTATTTTATGTACAATATTTGAGATTGACAATGATATTGTTGATTGTACTACAAACTCGAATTATTTATTCACAAAATTAATAACCGATATTTGTAGCGCTGAAGAAATAAAAACTTGCAAATGTGGCTATTAGCCATGTCCGTGTCCCCGTATTTTGATAAGAAGAAGTTGATAGTTAACGTGGAAAAGACAAAGATAATGAGATTCAGAAAGGGAGGGGGGAGATCAAAGGAAA
>NW_017134870.1:0-426 GCF_001652005.2 Ceratina calcarata | reverse complement strand
TTTTTCATCAATAACTCGTAAACTATTAATGCTAACAACAAATTTTTATACAGAAGTTGTAGATCTCATCGTCCTCTACAAGAAAGGTCGTATGCAATTTTCTCGTAAGTTAAACGGTTTAGAAGTTATTAAGAAAAAACGAAATTTCTTGTCAAAAGTTCGCTGATTCGATGGTGGAATGGTCGGATTTCGTCAATACCAATAAAATGCCAAATAATCATACATAACTCATTAAATATCGAAGTTTGAAGAAAAACAACTCTTATTTGAAGCATTTTTCGAAATTTTGACAAAAAAAAAATTTTCAATTTTTCCGAGATTTTTCTAAGGGATACGCCTTCAGATTTTGCAAAATTTTCGTTTTTGGCCAATAACTTCTAAACCATTCGAGATACGGGAAAATTGCATAAGACCTTTCTTGTAGAG
>NW_017134869.1:0-426 GCF_001652005.2 Ceratina calcarata | reverse complement strand
GCGAGATAGAGATACCTCGCGATTCCCACCTCGCGACGACCGAGGTGAAGGACGACTTCGGCAAGACGATCATTCCCTTTTGAGGTGTCCGTGATCGAAGAGTTCGTCACGAGTGATTCCGTGTTGAGGTTTCAGTGATCGAGGAATTCGGATCAATTGTTCCGTGTATCGGAGTTTCCGTGATTGAGGATTCGGTGTCGATTATTCCCGTATCGAGGATTCCCGTACTGAGGGTTATCGGATTGAGCATTCACAGTAATCGGTGTTGTTTCCCGTGTCGGAGTTTACAGTGATCGTCGATTATCTCAGTGCCGATTCAACGTGTCGAGTATTCCACCGTGCGGACCCCAAGAGTTGGTGAATACATCACTATACGAGTGAGACCTGCCTGGTGGAGGATACCAAGGTGGACCCCAGCCTTGGTGA
>NW_017134868.1:0-426 GCF_001652005.2 Ceratina calcarata | reverse complement strand
GCGTTACGTTAACATGTTAAAAGATATACGTTAAAAATGTATTTTATCTTTAGCTCCTTTCTGCGTCACTTTTTTTCCTCTTTTTTAATACGCGTATGTATAAATTGAATTTAACGAGAACCGCGCGCCTGTTGATTTACGAGGTATTTTATATTTGATTGAATTTAATTCCGACCGAATGCGAAGAACGTCATTGGGAAACGAGGAATAATTCAATTCGGTCCCTCTTTCGTTAACAATTTTGATTCCATCGAGCGATACCGAGGAGCATCGCACACCCCCCCATCACGCGTGATTTAAAGCCAACGCGACTTTGTAACAAAAATGGAGAATGAACAATCATTTACTCCACGATTTTTTATCGAATTACAATATCTGAAGTAATGGAAGTTTATTCAGAAAATAAAATAGCATAATGTATTTAAT
>NW_017134867.1:0-426 GCF_001652005.2 Ceratina calcarata | reverse complement strand
TCGGTTGCCCGCGAGTTTGCTCGCGGGCATTCAGTAGTGGGGGGGACCGACCCTCATGGTTCAAATAAAATAAGCCAGGCGCTCATGACAGGTTTTTTAAGCTTAGAGAAGAGATAAAAATTTTCATGTAAACGGCAGGGAAATCGATTCGTCAATTAGAAGACAATAATTGGCTGAAAGATTTGCCGACCAGAGCCTATGCTGAACAGCTCTGTATTAACGTCTTTAACCTTTTCGCCACTACGGGCGACTATAGTCGCTCTGCATAAAATGCCACTGACGTACTACGGGCAATTGCAGCTGTTCAGCGGGAGTACCGCGGCGGAGAACTCGCCCGTAGCGACAAGGTTAATTTGTGAAAAGTTGTTTTCCTTCAATAAATACCGTCAAACCAACTCGGGTTGCAGTGAAGCGTAAACGCGGCCG
>NW_017134866.1:0-427 GCF_001652005.2 Ceratina calcarata | reverse complement strand
GCTATCTCGAACGTTCGAACGCCTGACGGTTATACGACTGACTTGCACTCCACCGACTCCATGCTTCTGAGCGCGTTGATCCCGGACGACTCGCCCGTGGAGGAGACGCCTGAACAGAGGCTGGTAGGGCTGGAGGCTACCGACGAACCGCCGGCCGAGGACGATCCTGTCTTCGACCGGAGCGAGGTTGANAAATGGTCCGACAAACCTGAAACGGAGGTCAAGTCGTATCGACCAATTTGCCTTCTCTCGGTACTCTGTAAAGTTCTGGAGAAGATCATTTTGAAAAGACTTTCGGACTTATCCCTTCACCCAGAGTACAGCTTTGACCGACAATACGGTTTCCGCGCTGGGCGAGCCACGGAGGATTCCAGAGCTGGTTTCCGGTCGCTACGAGAAGTACGTTCTGGGTCTTTCCTTTGACATC
>NW_017134865.1:0-426 GCF_001652005.2 Ceratina calcarata | reverse complement strand
ATTATCGAGGAAGGTCTATCGTCGTTGTCTAACAATCGGCCCTTTTCAGGGCTGTTAATACTCCCAAGAGTGTTCTCGAGCGAGTAGCTAAAGAAATTAAAATCCACTTTCTGTGGGAGATACACTTCTGCTGGTAGCGATGCGTTCCGTACCGAAGTCAGACTCACCATTCGTTATCGACCTCCGCCCCAATCGATGCCGTCGATCGCCGGAAAACCGCGTTTCCCTCTCTCGTTCAACTTCGTGGGAAATATCAAATCTTTCGGTTAACAACCGCCCTTTTTCTGAATTCCCACGTCCTGTCGAAAATCTAATTTCTCAAGAGAATTCAAATCTTATGGACCAATGTTACAAAAGTTGTTCAATTTTAGAAGCTGTATCTTCTACACTCAGTGCAGAAAATAAAATTCATTTATACCTTCAGAT
>NW_017134863.1:6445-6979 GCF_001652005.2 Ceratina calcarata | reverse complement strand
GGCACCCTTGCCTTCCCCACTCCGTGGCCAGATCCTTAACAACAATATCTTTGTTTGTTAGTGCTAGGCCGCACCTAGCCGCTTTACCTTTTTTAACTGTTTCCACGTTTCCTCATGGCCAATGTATTTTATGACACTCGAATGCCGCGTGGCTTCGGGCCACCCGCCATTTGGACACTACCCTTGCAAAGCCTCTTAAGGCCCATGCAAGCTGGGTCCCTATGGTAAAACCATTTAAAAAACGAGGGGTCTCGGGTTAACTACCCTTGACAACTCTTAAAAATTAACTGCCGCTAACAGGCATCTCCTAAATCCGAACTGCTGGTTTATAAGAATATTGTTCACCTGAAGGTATCTGTGGATTTCATGGGAAATTATTATTTCTAATATTTTGCCTAGAATGGACAGGAGGCTAATGGACCGGTAGCTTGAAGTCACTTCTTTTGGCTTCCCAGCTTTGTAGATAGGTGATACTTTGACCACTTTCCAAGCCCTTGGAAAGTAAGCCTTGGCAAGGCAAAACTTGAAGATGTA
>NW_017134863.1:1442-4021 GCF_001652005.2 Ceratina calcarata | reverse complement strand
TGGATTTCATCATCGACCTCATTTTTGGATCGTCGAAGTCAGTCCTCAGGGTGAAATTCGCCGTGAGGAATCGGTACCTAGACCAGTCGGTGACCGCATCAATCCCCACCCGACAAGATCATCAGAGTTAGGGTATAGAATTAAAGGGATATGGTTCGGAGGATCGGGATCCCTGGTTTCACATTTGTAGGCTTGATTCGTTGAGGACAGAAAAATGTCGATAGTGGAGGGATTAGCTCCTGGGACGAAATGGGTGAACTCCTCAGGATACACGATATCGTAGGCATTGTTAAAGTGATGCCTGTACAGCACGGTGCCAGTTTTGTTGGCCCTGGAGTTGTTCCAAGCACAGTATTTAGCGTTTAGTTCCCTAAGAGTATGAAAGGGGACGCGGTGCTAATAAGGACATCAGGCGTAGCTGGAGATAGCGACACCTGGGGAGGCTACGCCAATGTAGGATGAATTTTGGGATGAAGAATTTTGACAAAGCAGGTTCAAATCGATCGATTCAGATTAAATTATAATCGGCGAAGGACAGCTTATGTTGAGGAGTGAATTTAGTTTAGAATAGAATAGAAACGCAATATTAATGTTATTTTCCTTGAGAAATTCGAGGAGATCATATCTTCGCGCGTTAGTACGAATCAAATTAACGTTAATCGCCGCAAGTTTAAACCTAGGGGTGTTTGAGCGTTACAAGCCATTGACAGGCTGAAGGTTAAGACTAAGAAGATGATCAATTTTCTCAGAGTTAGCATTAATTTGGATGACTAGGCTTTGCAATTGATTGGTAATAGTAGATATTATTTTGATCCTTAACTTATCTATCCAGTCTGTGGCGGAAGGAGTCGCAGGTGAAGTGGTAAACGTGTTCGTCCTGCGTATGCTTCGATGCGTTGGCGCTGCTTGATTAAAGCTTCTAGATCGTACCGGAGTATTGGTTTTCTTGAGAATAGGTTGGTTGTTGCGATCAGATGCTATCCGGGCAAATGTAACATTATCTCGAAATAGCGCAGCATATTTGTTAATGTTCTGTGCGGACTTAGATAGCTTAGCCGTCATCGATGCTTTTTTCTGAGCGAGGGCCATTTTAATATAAGGGCACCCCTTGTAGTTGGCCGAGTGGTCGGAATTACCACAGTTGGCACAGCGGAGAACTCCCATGTTGGAGGATGTTTTAATAAGGTACTCACTATATTTGCGGTCTCGACAGTCCAGGAGCGTTTCGCGCAGCTTGGAAGGTGGTGGGGGTTGCAGCGAACTCCCTCCATACGGTTCAGTATACGCGGTAAAGCATTGAGATGCGCAGAACGATCAAAAACTGAACTGTGCCCGCTCCTAGACTCTCGGGACCACAAGTATCGGTAAGTGGTTGAGTGCGCATTTCACGCATCGAGCGTCTAAAAAGCAATTTCGGCTGGAATGGTCGACACGCTGCCGTTTAAAACATTGGTGACGAATGATATTGCGGCGCAGGTGCTCCCATTTCACCTTTTGATAAGTGATAGCTTTAATCTTGAAGAGTTTTTGGGTATCCCTATCTTTAGATAGCTGTAATATAAAATGATATACTTGAAGATGCTTGCGGTAGACAAATTTCGAGATGTTAAGAATCGTGATATTGTTTAGATTGTATTCAAGTTCTTGTTTGATGTCATCTGGTGTAATGTCTCCTCTGATTCCCTTAAGAATGATGGAACTAGGTTTATACTCTTTAGGTGTGAAAATATAGTGTGCGATGTGAGCTAGACCTAATTGTTTCTTAATTAGTTCGAAGTGTGATAGCTGTTTGCAAAAAATAGTATGGGCCGCGATCGATATCGGTGGGTTAGAGTCTCCAGGTGAGTTTAGGACGAAGCCAATCTCTTCTGAAGGTGGTTCGAAATGTTGCTGAGCCGCCATGTTCGGTCATTAATGATAGTTCGTTGACGGCTAACCGATGTACTAGGCTTATATTTGATTTTAATAGGTGCTGTAACCGTACAAACGGCCCGTGTGTACCGGCTACATATGTCCTCGTGTAGGAATATTCGAGAAGGTCCGAGGACCTTACGCAGGCGCAGGTTCCGCCGGTTACGTAACCCGAGGATCGACGACCGATCACGTAACCGACGGATCACTTCGTACTCTCCTTCCATAGGAACAAGTCCGCGCTAACTTCTCAAAGTTATCACTGCGAGCGAATATACCAAAGAGATTGTAACTTTTCCTACTCGAGGATAAATAGTATAAACCGAGTTCCGTCCGGTATTGTTAGAATCAGACGTTGAGGAGTGAGTGTATAAGTGTGGAAGCGTGGCCACGAGGAATGAGGAAAGTCGTACCAGAGAGGAAATGAGAGTGCTGACGGCCCAGGTTTCGGTGTCCCCAATTCGATGGTGCTGCCAAAGCTAAATTTTGCAGGGAACTGACACGTTCAGTTCAACGTTTAGCATTTACCAGAACCAACGAACAGAGACCTGCCCTGTTCAGTTCAACGTTTAGCATTTACCAAAACCAATGAATAGAGATCTGCCCTGTCCGGTTCAACGTTTAGCGTTTACAAGAACCAACTGAATAGAGATCTGCCCTATCCAGTT
>NW_017134863.1:0-686 GCF_001652005.2 Ceratina calcarata | reverse complement strand
ATATAGGTATATACTAAGTTTCAGTCTTTCTAGTGTTAACTATTTCGGATAGTGCAGGACAGGTAGAAAACTAAGAAGGAGATTAAATAATATGATTAACTTAACAAAAATTTATTTTTCTATGATGTATATTTAGTGAAAGTAACAAATAAAATAAAAAATGTGTTGAATAAAAGTCGTCGTGATATAGCGTACATAGTTGTAATATATTTCATTACAATGCAATATAAATAAAAGACCGTTAAGGGATCTATAGAAGCATGATTAATTAAAAAAAACACACTTAACATTCGTATACGCAATACAAAAATACAAAATATATTTTGTACTAAGAATGTTCGTTGCTGGGTGGTAAGTTTTCCGTACAACCATATTTACCCCATAGAGTAACTCCATGATTTACTCACTTCTAATACCACCAATCCTTCATTTGTAATAAATCCGTTGACCTTGAAGTGTTCTAATAATTGCAAGCTTTCTATTTTTGTAGTTAATCGCCTTATTTTTGGGCTAATATTTTATTTTTCTTTTTTGCATCTTACGTGCTTCTGAACAATTGCATAACTGACATCAGAAGTGAAGTCTCCTCTGATTAAATCACCTATGAGATGTGTATTGTACATATGTTTGCACGTTATTGTCGATTTTGGATCGTTACTTTTTCTGTAAATATTGGACATTTTTTT
>NW_017134862.1:0-426 GCF_001652005.2 Ceratina calcarata | reverse complement strand
ACGCTGCGCCTCGGCCGTGTCGGGCATGCCTTCCCGCGTGACGTCTGCAAATGTGGTGGTCGGCGTCACGCTCCTGGTCCGGTGGGGCGGGACAGGTTGAGGAGGCTCGCTGGTGTTCGGCGCGGTTTCCCGAGCCCCCTTCTTTGCTCTCAAGCTCACAGGGGGCCCCTTGTCCTCTGGTGTCCTCCTCATTGACACTGTCCCGCCGCTTGGTGGGAGGGTGGACGCGCTGGGGCCAGAAGTCGGGGCTGTGCTGCGTCTAAAGATAGGGGCGATCGGCGGCGTCTTCCTTGTTTGGGAGGGGGCAGTGGACACAGGGGAGCTCCGAACGAGGGTGATAGTCCTTGTTACCCTAGTGTTACTTGTTACGGTAGGTTTGGAGGCGCGCGTCATGGCGCCTCCACTGGTGGCAGGCGCATCAACGCT
>NW_017134861.1:0-426 GCF_001652005.2 Ceratina calcarata | reverse complement strand
TCGTAGTGAGCGGAGCGGTTGTTCACGCGTCAAAAGCCGGGCGTCCGGATCCGAGTCAACGCTCCCGATTCGATGCTCGCGCCAACCGAGCGCTCTGATAGGTCGTGATTTTTTGTTAATAACTCCTCAACCATGCCTGGGACAACTTTATCGCTAAGGAAAATGTTGTTCAAAATTACATCAGGAACCTCCCATTTTAATACCTTACACTAGTTTTGGAACACCCTGTATGCTGATATGTATAGCATATAAGTACATATATGTAAACTTAGCTTCGCGCACTGCAGTTGCGTGTTGCGTGTTGCGTGTAGGTATTCGTGTGATCGGCGTGATCGTGTCAATGTAGAAATTGCACCAGCCTGTATTACAATAATATAATATATTCAATACAAACGCTAACGGAATAAAAAACTTATATATTTAAAG
>NW_017134860.1:0-427 GCF_001652005.2 Ceratina calcarata | reverse complement strand
CTATAACAAAATCAAATAAAGAAAATTGGAACATTAATTTTGTGTAAACTAGCATATCAATTTGCAATTTAAAGTTAAGAGCAAAACTGCACACACACTAATTTATTGAAAATTTTATGAAACTCATCGATACTGAACGAAGCGACAGACACTGAAACACGTAGATTTATACAACTTATTTATTTAATTCTAGCTCATAACAATGGTAACCAATTCGAATGAAATTTTCAGCATATACTATTCTCCTATAAATGGTCAAAAATTTTCATTACAAGCCGAGATAAAAAGTTGAAAAACGTTACCTTCACATTTTTCCTTACGATTTCTACCAATTTCAATTTTTTAAGAATCTTTTGTGCACATAGTTGAATAAGTTAAGGAGGTTCGGGGGTTTTATAAAAACGTAGAGATCAGCATGAAATTTAAG
>NW_017134859.1:0-428 GCF_001652005.2 Ceratina calcarata | reverse complement strand
GATACGAGTCGGTTCGGAAACAAGTGCAAAAGCGACTATTACGCGAAACCATTGCCAATCGATTTATTAAGACTCCGAATTAGTATACCGAGACAGTAACATTGTGCGAGCATAGAGAGCGGAATTTGAGAAGTTCTTAGGACGAGTGGAGAGGTGCGTGCGTGTCCACCANTTCGTGAGTCGATTCAGCAATAATTTGTATATTTGTAATTGCGAGCACGTACCTAGCTGTATTTATTCAAATAGCCACTCGTCTGGCACTGTACCGCGGTACTATTTCTCGTTGTGATATTGGCCGTGTCTAGTCAAGCATTGATATTTGTAATAAGACTGTTCCCTAGTCAGTATTTTGAAATATATTTGTCATATACTGGTTTCATTTAACAACTTCTGATTACCCCTCAATTACGAGTCCTCCTCCTCACAAG
>NW_017134858.1:0-427 GCF_001652005.2 Ceratina calcarata | reverse complement strand
GCACAGAATTCCATCTAAAAAAAAAAATAAGAATTTGCTTGTCACTGGTGCCGACAAATTGCATTTGCAGTGTCAACGATTTGAGACTAAAAATAGTCGACAGGTGAAGGTGGTCGAATTTGTGAATTATGTTCCGCATGCATGAATTCCGAAAATTGCCCGTTCTATTCGTAATCTCGTCAATTCTTGACAAATTGCACGGCCGAAAACGGGAACCGTACGCCGAGGACAATCGCAAGCCCGCCGGCGTGAAACAAACAACTCCTGATTGCTAATCTGAACGAAATTATTCCAGCTTTAACCCTCGCGGTGCACCCCGGGTTAATTATTATTTCTTCAACCTGCTCTAGTGGATTAACCATAACTTCCATTCGACATTTTTTTCATTTATTCATCTGAATTTAACAATTCTTAATATATTTTTTTA
>NW_017134857.1:0-427 GCF_001652005.2 Ceratina calcarata | reverse complement strand
CCGAAAATTGCTGAAATAACAAACGAAACGATCGAAGATCGTGGTCCATCCGCAGATGGGGGGCAGCTCGAGCCCGGGTATTTGCCCGACATTCAACCCGAGGCCCGAAAGGCCACTTAGCTTTCCGATTAGGTATCATGGCTGCTCGAGCGCTTCGGAGGAGTAACTTGTCGCAGGGTGAGCCCGCGTGACGCGTTGTAGCCCTGCATGACAGTGAAAGACCGGAGTTATTACCAGGAGGTGAAGTTGCGACCCTTTTTTTTTTTTTTTTTTTTTACGGGGGGAAATCCTCATGGACACCCATGCTATCGGATCAGGGAGAGATGTTCTCCAAGTGCCGACAGCATGGGTAGTGCCGGACTCTTACCGGCTAAAACCCCTCGGTGACTCCTTGATAGCGCAACGGGAAGGATTCGGGACCCCTTTC
>NW_017134856.1:0-427 GCF_001652005.2 Ceratina calcarata | reverse complement strand
GTTACATGACCATGTACGTGGAAACCTTTACTTAAAAGTATTAAAAGATACGAAAATTAATAAAACAGACCTATTATTTAACATTGTAAGTAAAGTTTATTAACATCTTCGAAGAACGTATGTATCGTATTTAAAATGAGTTACTAATAAGGACAATTGAATCAATTCAATAATCAAAACAAAAGCATAACATTTTCGTTGTGTGCAGGAGATATTTGTTGTCATTCAACGTACGATTATTACAAAATATGAATGCTTCTGTTATTAAGATAAATTTGTGCCTAAAATACAGTTTATATTAGCGGAATTTATGTCTGTTTGAAACTACAAAATTTGGATGTAGTTTATTATGAATTCTTATAGAATGGAGGTTATGGATTTTGGTAAGCGTGCAAACTAACAAAGAACTAAATGAAAGACAATACAT
>NW_017134855.1:0-427 GCF_001652005.2 Ceratina calcarata | reverse complement strand
GAATATTTTAATATGTTCGTTATTTACGTGTAAGTGACTTATAATCCAATAGCGGAAGTGGAATTGTTCCGCGAATGGTATTCTGATCGGAACTAACAAATAAAATAAAAACGTGTATGTAAATTTTCAATCGCAAAGTACAATGTGACAGTGGATTTGTAAAATGAAAAGTGGCAGTGAATTAAAGTGTAAAAGTGATAATTTCTGTTTTGTGAAAATTTCTTAGTGGGAAAGTGACAGTGATCATGATGGTAAGGAAAAAATCGTCGAGTGCAGGTCACTGACTTACTCCAAGCATCAGCTGCTGCGAGCCATGTGTCCTATCTACGATTGCTGAAGGTCGACCCATTGACCCATTCACGTTCTTCTAGGACAGAGCTGCTCAGCATAGGCTCTGGCGGGCAAGGGCAGCCTCGGTTGCCCGCGG
>NW_017134853.1:0-427 GCF_001652005.2 Ceratina calcarata | reverse complement strand
GGCAAGTACATTTTACAATACTATCATTTACCCTTCTTATACGTAATGTTATCATGTATAACAATATGTATTCGTTACATAGTATCATTTATAGGTACATACCAATTAACACAAGCAGTGTGTTATCTGGCGGAATTGATGAAGGAAGACAATAAATTAAATATTGAATACTTGAAGGAAGCGAATAATATTATACGGGTAAAGATACAATCCCGACATATTAATCGAAAAATGTATCAATGTTACATTGAACATGTACCAAACTCGATCAGCTACACAGCTATTACACACTACACATGTGACTGTGCTAATGGAAACAGAACAGTAGGTTGCTGTTCGCACGTGGCGTCGATTATATATTATTTATCCCACGGTCGATTTATATCGAGAATTGTAAGACCAGCGGAGATATTAACGCACATATTTG
>NW_017134852.1:10682-11402 GCF_001652005.2 Ceratina calcarata | reverse complement strand
TAGCTGATGAAGTGTTTAGGAATTGATTCCCAGTAAAATAATGGACACAGCTGATAGCTTTTAAAATGGTTGTATTTTAAAACTCCACTACAATGTCGTACTGTAGCTTTCCAAAATTGTCTTGTATTGCATAGTCGGCGGTCAAGCTCGAACTCTGGCTTCGTATCGTCTCTCGTCTCGCAGAGACGTCTTAAGAGATGGGGGTGGTGATTTTCTTTGTTTGTAAAAAATTTCCTATTGGTTGGAATGTTCCTGTCACGGTGGTGTGGGGGAAAAGAGGATGACGCCCTTTGGACGGTTAAAAAAAGGAAACGGAAAAAACCTAAGGTGGTGGTAGGAAGCGGTTGAAGGGAAAGTGTCCAGAAATAGCGGATACCTGCGTAATGCCTTTCTGGCCGGGTTATGGTCTTTGCTTGTAGCAGAAGGACGTCTTATCCTTCTGGAAGGCATTTCTGGTTATTACGGTGCGTGGGTCATAAAAAACATATTTTGCTAGGCGTACAAAGAAGTGGTTGCGCGGCAGATGGGTGATTCTGGACATACTATTGTTTCTCGGCTGTACTAAAGTGCTTAAAAACTAAGGAGTCGGTATTAGCGACGGAACACTCTTTCCGTCCTGTATAATTCGTAATCGAATCTGAATTACACGAATAGAAAGCACTCGTAAGAGATCCGTATCGGTCGAACGATAATCGTTCTTTCCGCATTGATCTGTTAAAC